>NW_005371920.1:1592409-1600012 GCF_000412655.1 Myotis brandtii | reverse complement strand
TCTTCTACTCTTGAAGCTTACTTTATTTGGACTTCAGTTGCACCAATTTTTATTTTTAATTGCTTTGTCGAAGACGGTCAATTTTTTTTCATGGTCCACCTGATATATCTTCACAGTATGTTGGCTTTTGCAGAGTTGTAAATGGCTCATTTATTTTACATTTATTTTCTGCCAGGGTTGAAGGGACATATCTGACTGCCTTTGGCATGGACTTTTAGTACCTTTTCAACTGCAGCCTTTATTCTCTTCAGTGATGTTGGCTGCATCAGAAAGCTCTCAGATCGTCTGAGCTGGACAACATTTGGCAGCTGATTTTCTCTTCCTGTTATTTAGTAGAAGCAGAGGTGCCCCTCCCAGCCCTCTTTTAGAGCTGAGGCTCCACCCCTTGCTGGGAACATTGGTGGCTCAGGGCACTTTGGCTGAGTCCCTCTCTGGGTAATGCTCTCAGCCAAACAGTTCAAGTCCCCTGTGCAGGGTTAGGACACACCCTACCCTGATTAATAAATGATTATGAAAGCTGGGCCCATTGTCTCAAAGGGAACCACTTAGAAGGCCCATTTCTTTTCTGGGAGATTGACATTTCTGAGGCCTTTCTTGAGACTAATTCATAGTTAAATACTCTCTCTTCCCAGTGCTATTTCCATGTCCTTCTAAAATATGTAGGTATTGAGAGCATTCCTCAAAGAGCTTCTGTTGTTTAGGTATGGTAAAGTCAACAATCAAGAGATGGTTGCCACTGAAAAATGAGGTACAGTTCTCAGGAGGAGGGGGCAGGCCATACCATGGGGCAATGCTGGGGAGCACCAGGGTCAGGGGGTGAAGGGGAAGAAGGAACTGTGAGCAGTAGCCTTTCTTGTGATTTCCAAGGAAGGAACAGATGGCACAGGGTGAGCTCAGTTGGGATTTGGCTGGTCAGCGATAACCCCAGAGGGCTCGGGCACATAGAGGCTGCTCTCACTTGTCTGGTGCCTGGCCTCGATGTGGTTAGAATGAGTGGTTGTGGGTGTGGATTCTGCATTGTTTGGTCTGAATCTGAAAAGCCCACTTCCGGCAGGTTGTTTACTATCTCCAGGAATTGGGAAGTCCAGTGTCAGCAAGGCTGCAGACGTCAAAGCATCCAAATACAGAAGCTAAAAGACATGGTGAATTCAACTTCCTGCACAGAAATTTTCACTTCAGAGTCTGCCTCCCAAGAGCCAGACCTAAGATGCCTTGTGTCTCAGGACCTACAACGCATACTGCTTTAGGCTCATAGTCCTCCAAAGGTTTTACTGGTCAATGTCTAACAACTGCTTTTTCAAAAGGAAAAAAAAAGCCCTAATCTGTTGAAGGTGTCCATTTCCATGGTGTAATGCTCCCATCAAGGTAGCCACGTGATGTCACTGCAACCGTGGTTGGGAAAACAAACGTACACAGTCAGTTGTGGGGAGTTGGTGTAAGCTGGGTCCACAATGCCACTGGCTCCTCAAGTGCAACAGAATGTCCTCCTAGTGTCCTGTGAAAAGATAATCAGCCCTTCCTGGTCCTTTTCTTGGGACCAGCAACTGGGTCCTTGAAGACATTAATCCCCAAATCATTAGTTACAACCTAACTACACTTGAAGAAAAAGTTCAAGATGTATGTTATTAACTTTGGGGGCAAAGATACTCCAGGACCAAAGGAAACATTGTTATCATTCCATTTTTGTTCTTTACTGCATGCCTTCTGCAATCTTTTGTAAGGTATTATGTCTACACCAAGACTCTAAGATAAGATGCAACTGGTAGCCCTTTAAATGATCAGTAACGGAGAACTTCTTGCCTAAAATATCCAAAATCTTTAGTGTTAAGAGAATTTCAAGAATCAGGTCTCATCAGTAATGGTGCCTCTGTACAGCTTGATACTATTACGTGTCTGAGATCTTTACCCCTATTTCTTCATGTGCATTAGAAGTGCTATAGCTGCCCTGACAACAGATACAGGAACTAATGGGGGAAAAATCTGTTCATCTATATGCAGAAGCACCATTTCCATGGTCTTTCCCTCAAGTTGTTATGGCACTACATTCTGCCACTCAATCGAGCAGGCTGGAACAGAATGTTTCGTTCCACTGTATTTTTAAAGTAAAACAATTCCTGCTGTTGTATCTGTTCCTTTGCAGTTAACCCAATGAGAAAACACTCTAGAAGTCCAGGACTTCTTATCCTGCTGTCTCGCCGTCCTCCTCCAGGAGCCAACTTGTTCCTAAGCAGTTGTAAGCCACCACATAGACTTTTTAGGAAATACTTAAGGAAACGATGCAATGTCCTAGATGTCCTGAGGAAGTACTAACAAGACTATTGGAGTCTGGACTGTTATTGTCAATTGATTGCATTTCCCATCCTGTGGAAACCTGGATAAAATTAGTCTTCAAACCTACAACATGGTGCACATGTTGGGAAAGAGGTTAACAGGGCATGTCACTGGTATACCAGATGATCTAGGAAATTGGAAGTTTCTAAGAAATATTTAGCCAGTATTTACATCTGCTCTCTAGATCGTGTGACCACTGTGACGACACCAGGACTGAACAAGGATAGTTGCAGTCCAGATTGTTAGTCAGTAACACTCAGAACCTGTTTTCCACTGTGAAGGGCACACGCCCTCTGGGGATGCAGGGCCCTGGGGAGCCGCGGTTACTTCTCTTGGAAGATGTTCATCATATTTCTTAAGAACGTCGTTCCATCCTGCTCATTAAAGACATCATCTTGGAAAGTTCACTCATCTTTTATTCTGAAATGTCACGTCTCTTCTGCGGTTCATCCTCTCCAGTGAATTTTTTATTTAGGATATTGTCATTTTCATCCCTGTCAGTTTGATTGGGTCTCTTTTACAGCTCCCATGTCTCTGCTTAACATATCCCATTTTCTTTCCCAGCATGTTGAATCTATGGAGCATCTGGAGTACTGGCAATGCTTTATTTCTTAACCTGGGTGTTGGATTCATGGTGTTTGCTTTACATAATGTGGTAAATTTTTCTGCATATGGATTATATTTCAAAATGCAAAGTTAGATGGTTCAAGAAATCATATTAATTCTACATTTAAAATATCCAAAATGCAACCACCTCCTGAACCATACCTACCCCAATTCAAGTCTCCATCATTCATTAACTTGCCAATAGCTAAGACCAACCCACTGGCCACCTTCTCCTGCCCTTGCACCCTAGAGTCTTTCAGCTCATATGCTACTGTCATAGTTTTAAAATGCAAGTTCAACCATGTCAGTCTTTTGCTTAAATCCCAATGGATTCCCATCTCATTCATAATCCAAGTGAAAGACTTTGTTTAGCTTACAAAGCCTTACATGACCTGGCATCCTCCTCTCTCTCTGACTTCTTTCTTAAAACGTATTCCCTCATGTTGTCCACATCAGCCGTCCTGTGTCCTTCCAACTCACTGGGCACTCACCTGCTTCAGCACATGGCACTTAGGATTTTCTCTTCCCAGAACATTCTCCCCGCTTTTATCCCCATAGCTTATCTCCATCAAGTGTATACTCGATTTTATCTTCTTCTTAAGAGTATCCCTGTTCCTTATTTAAATCAATATCCTTTCACCCATACCCCCTATTCTTTTCTCTATATTTTTATTTTTGGTCTAGTACTTACCATCATCTATCGTATTGTATGTTTTATATTCATTTGTTCTTTATCTGTCTTCATCAAACTAAGCATAAACCCTATAGGGGAAATGATTTCTATCACTTTTTAAAAAAATTCATTGCTTGAAGCTTCAGTACCTATATCAGTGTCTCGCATGAAGTATGTACTCAATATTTGTTGAATGAAGACTCTGAACCATTATTCTCTACTTTCAGGTAATTTCTCCTCCTTGAAATTAAAAAATAAAAAGCACCTCCATTGTTTATCTCATTGGCTGTACATAATCAATAAATGTTTGTTGAATGAAGGACTCCTAGCTACTGGCAATGTAGTCCTTTTACCCTAATGGTTACAGATGGGGAGTGGGAGTATGCACTCTGAGGTTCTATTCTGGGGGTTTTCTCATTGCATTCAATATGCATGAATATTCATTTGCTGTTTATTTTGGGACCTAAATATCAAATACTATTAGTAAACATGTAGGTGTGGAAAGCACCAGACAAGCCGCTGCAGATGACAATGAAGCCCACACTATCTCCCAGGCTCCCAAAACATGCCTGCAAAATGCCGTGTGTGCCTGCAGGGGACAGTGTGCTGCAGAGCCTGCGCTTGCATATGCAGATGCTGATTCTGCCAACAGGTCCGTTCTCTGCAAATACAGCGCAGCCACTGAGGACATATTTACTTCTCCTGGAAAGGCCAGAACAGTTGGGTGGACCACAAATTAAATGCGTGCTGTTGGATTTGCCAGGATAGTTTTGGAGACTGGAAATGATTACCTCTTGGCTGGAATAGATTAGGGAGCTGTCGCTGTCGGTTGTACGAGCCCCTGTTTTATCAAACAGGCCATAACGCTTGTTTTCGTGAAAATATGCTGCTGGTCAGAGAAAACTACCTCTGTGCCTCAACCCTAGCACGTTTGGAATGGCAGTGCTCTTCAATTACACCTAGAAGAGTGTTGGACGTCAGGGAAGAGGCCACATGCCCTTGCTCCCAGCTCCCAGTTCCCCCGGCTGTGGTCCTGGCAGCCCTGCCTCTACCCCAGGTACTGAAAATCTCTGACGTACAGTGGCTGGCCCTGCAAACAGGACTTGTAAGTAGACTGATCAATGCAAAGCATAGCTGAACCAGTATTTCTCATACAGCGAGAGTTTATTGAAAATATTTGCAAAATGTTAGAGTAGGCCTCATCACTTTACAGATGGGGTAATGCGTTCCCAGAAAGATGAACTAGTTACGAGCATGGTGTGATTAAAACCCGGTCACCTGACTCCTGACACCATGGTCTCACCACTGTGCTACTCTCACATTTGTTAGCCACACGGGCTCACAAATATTCACGTATTTTAAAAGTCACCCGAGGAGCAAATAAAACATGTAAATCCTTGGGGCCTGCCTCCCAGAGACTCTTAACTTGGAAAGTCGGTGATGGAACCTAGGAATTGTGCTTTAGCATGTACCCTAGGTGAATCTGATGTTGATGGCATCAGGTCATAACGTGGGAAATTCTGGTACCAGGGAGGGTCTCATTAGGGAGGATGTGTAATATATAGATTAGTATTCCTCTGGGAAGCCCAAAGACCTGTATTTATAATCTCACTTGCTAATCATGTACATCTGAATGAGTTCATTATTGAGCCTCTCTGAGTCTGTTATCTTACCTGTAAAAGGAGTACTCACTGAGTTGTGAGAATTATATCTATACAATAGTGTGTGTGTGTGCATGCGCACACATGTGCATGCGCTAAGGCAGTGTGCCTGGTGCATAATAAGTGCTTAATAAATTGTAGTTATTGTTTTCATCAATAAAGTGCCTGTCATATACCTTGTACTTTTAAATATTCCTTAAGTGACATTATTGCTATTTTGAAAGTCACTAAGTCATTTCCCAAATTCCCATATGTGAGCAGACACATACAAACACATACATACACATACATATGCAGGGTGCAGCAAAAGTAGGTTTACAGTTGTTCAGATGGCAAATGAAACAAGAATTCATAAATAATAATACATGAATAAACTCTGTGTTTCACGCACTCACAACTGAAACCTACTTTTGCCCCACCATGGATATATATGTATTTAACATGTAATATCCTATATAATAAAGAGGTAATATGCAAATTGACCATCACTCCAACACACAAAGATGGCCACCACAAGATGGCCTACAGGGTAGGGCAGTTGGGGGCGACCAGGCCAGCAGGAAAGTGAAGTTAGGGGTGACCAGGCCTGCAGGAGGGGGCATTTGGGGGGACCCAGCCTGCATGGGAGGGCAGTTGGGGCGACCAGCCTGGCAGGGGAGGGCAGTTAGGGGCAACCAGGCTGGCAAGGGAGGGCAATTAGGGGTGACCAGGCCAGCAGGGGAGGGCAGTTGGGTGCGGCCAAGCTGGCAGGGGAGGGCAGTTAGGGGCAATCAGGCTGGCAGGGGAGCAGTTAGGCATCGATCAGGGTGGCAGGCAGAAGCAGTTAGGGGCAATCAGGCAGGCAGCGAGAGTTTGGAAGCCAGCAGTCCTGGATTGTGAGAGGGATGTCCCAGATTGGAGAGGGTGCAGGCTGGGCTGAGGGACACCCCCCATGCACGAATTTTGTGCACCGGGCCTCTAGTCTACATATATATATATAAGCCTAAGCAACTGTTATGACCAAATGACTGGAATGACTGGTCAACCAGTTGCTATGACGTGCACTGATCATCAGGGGGCAGACGCTCAATGCAGGAGCTGTCCCCTGGTGGTCAGTGCGCTTCCACAGCCAACCTCCCAAGCCAGCTGGCCAACCTCCCGCAGCTCCTCCCCCTGGCTGGCTGGCTCCCTGATAGGCCTCGATCTCCAGCCAGGCCGAGGGACCCCACTAATGCACGAATTTGTGCACTGGGCCTCTAGTGCTATACATAAAAATATAGGTATACTCTCCCTTTGCATGCCCCCCCCCCAATCTTCTTATTACTTCTCCCCAGTTCTACAAAATCTACAACAAAAAGTGCCTGAGATAGCAGATATACCTGTGAGATTGCTCATATATTCTTTAAAATGTTATTTTCTCTTTCCTTTCAAAGTGCCTTAACTAAAATGGCAATTGCATTCAACAGGCCTGGCGAGAAATCACATTTCTGACTGAGAGGATATATGTTTAAGTAATTTAGACATTGGAGCGTGTGTATTCCCACCCGGGCTAGAGGTCTTTCAGTCCAGTGAGCTCGTCAAAGGCAGTGAAAATGTACTCAACCCAGGCTGTCATTTATATATAAAAGATTACAGGACACTGAAAAAGTTGACCAAGAGATGAAATAAGGGCCTCAAATCATCCAAAATGCTGACTTGAGTGCTCTTTTATCATCAGTTGTCTAAAATAACTTGATTGCAAAGATTCTGAGGATAGATGGGGGAAATAAACTCATGTGTGAAGTGACAGTTATATCAAGAAAAATGGAGATGGATGTCAGAGAATTCTGAGTGACTCTAGAGCTATCTGAGTGCTTTAGAAAGCGCAGATCACCTACGAATCAGACACTGTGATTGACTTAAAGTTATTGTCATTAAAAAGTATTGAGAATCTTTTTTTTAAAGTATTGAGAGTGGCAGTCAGTTAGCTTGGCTACAGTGATGCATTTTATTATCGAAGATGGCCCTGAGCACCACATTCTGGTTGGTGAGAGCAGTAGTGACCCAGTGTTAGTGGTGGTGTGGTGGGCTCTCTCTTTTTTTCTTCTAGAAATCTGGGTGGATAGCACAGCACTGTGGGTGTACCAGGGACCTGGAGGTTGAGGAAGACCAAGGCTGAATCCAGTTTGGAACCTCCTGATCTTTAAATTAGTTTTCTAATCTGTAAAATTTTTTTAAAAAATTACTGACGTTTAAAGGTTGCTTATATAATTAATTTATATGTCTAGGAAAATGATTTAATGTCTAATTTAATCATAGAAAGTACCTGAATCATAGATGATCAATAAAGGCTTCATCCTTCATAGTAAGTAGT
>NW_005371920.1:1479360-1592343 GCF_000412655.1 Myotis brandtii | reverse complement strand
ATGTAGTCTAATTCTACTTTAATCTGCTGTCTACATCTAATATTTGGGTTGTTTGAATAATATCCTGCTCAAAAATGAATTCTCCCAATGGAAAGGAATAAATGATGAGAGTGTCCAGGAAAAGGAAGAGATTCAGAACAGTCCAGGTTACTTTAAATACTCAAAGAGCAACAAAGTAACGGGCTGGAGCCTATGCAATATATATATCTCAGATCTGTAGTATTATTACACATTTAGGGCAATAGGAGGTGGGGTCTCCATCTGAATCAGCTTAAAAACAAATAAACTCCAAACATTTTTATACAGTGATAAAATTGTCAGATGCCAACACAATGAGCAGAGTTCTTAGATTACTAAATTGCTGCCTATTTCTTTCTAGGTTGGTGAAATATAAAAAAGTCAGAGGTTTGCATGGGCAGAGTGAACCTTACTGAGGGCACTTCACCTTCCATTTAGGTGCCCTACTATCCTTATGCATCCTCCTTTGGACCCATCAAACTTTGCTCCCTGGAAGGAGCTAATGAACTTACTCAAACTAAGGTGTAAGTGACTGATATAGCTTTGTAAATCCTCTTCTTAAGGAAGTGTGTGTGTGTGTGTGTGTGTGTGTGTGTGTGTGTGTGTGTGTGTGTATATGATTGAAGAGGAATCAATCTCTAGTTTTGGGATCTCAAACATTCTCAACTAGGTAAGGGGCAAGAGGATAGGCATCTTCTTGGACAAGGTAGTCCTATTTTAAAATGACTTGTTTGCTGTATTTATGTAAAACTAACCTTTATTGAGAAACATTTGGATTATATAAAAAAACCCCACAAAAATGAAAATAAGTGTCACCTTAGACTTGAGTGATTAACAATTTAGCAAATACATTTTCAAAACTTAAAAAAGCACCATTTCACACATATTCACAAAAGTGATACTCCATATACTGATTCGTAACCTGCTCTTACATATTGACTATTTCCATTTCATTATATTTCTACATCCAAATTTTAATAGCTGCAAGTTATTACATCATAGAGATGGGCCTTTGCCATTTTTAACCCGTGTTCTATGGTTGGAAAGGTCATTGCTTCTAAATTTTGGCTTCTAAGAACTAAATAGAGATGAGCATTCTTGTAGATCAAACCTTTCAGAATTTCAACTGAAAGGCTCCACAGGTAAAATTGTGGGTCAAATGGTATGCAATTTTTTAAAAATATAGTGAGGTATTGTTAAAGGGAATGAGCACTCCTCTCCTCTCACTGTCACCAGGTGTCACTATTTACAACAGTGAAGTGGACACAGCACGCATTTCACCCAGTTGTAGGGCCGGCCTATCCTAAGGATGGTTCCTGGCCTAGTCCTCCCTTTTAGCCCCAGCCAAGCCCACCTCACAGCTAGATTGAGCAGCCATGAACTTCTACAGGCGAGGTAAGAGCCTTCTCCTGGTTTGGCGAAGTGAGCAGGCTCACATGTTCTCTCCATACTAACAAGGACATAATTTAACAACTTCCCAGGTCACGACCTCAGCAGGTGTCCTTTAAGAGGGAAACAGCCCATGTGTGTGTCCTTCTATTTTAACAGGCGGTGAACCACTTACAAATGCCATCATAATGCTGCTAGAAATGAAATGATTCAAAGATAGGGCCTGGCCCAGATGTCAGCATGTACAAAAAAATCCAATCACCGTTTCAATCAGATACGGCTTCTTTCTCCCCATGGGCAGTAGGGTATTTTTAAAGATATTTTAAAGCTATGAAAAGCAAAATCAACTCTTGCTTTATTTTTATCTAAAATGCTAAGGAAAACATTTTCCCCTTCTGTAATCTGAAGTAGAAAAACCAAACTACAATGGCTTCTCAGAAAAATATAAAAACACATGTGATTGAGAATTGCCCAATGTTGTACTGTAACTTGGAGATACAAGGTTTGTTTCAGAGGCTTCATGGTTTGGTTTTGTTTTTTAGAAATGACCTGACAGGAATAGTTGGACACAAACTTTAGTATCATTTCCTTATTAAATAATAGCCAAATAAGAGAAAAATAAAGTAATATTGTAGTGAATTAGCTCTCTGTTCCAGGCCTCTTTCTTTCCCCAGTTTGTACTTTCTTAGCAATCTCAACAACACACAAAGCTCCAATCACCATCTGTTTGCTCCTCTAACCAGAACGCAATTTTTGAGCTCCTTGTACATCCAACTGCCTTCCTGCCTTCTCAATGTGCAGGTCCCCCACAGACACAAAGCATGAGCAGTCTGAATCCATGAGTTTCTCCCTAAAAATGGAACTTTTCCTTGCTTCCCTGAGTGAAGGCAGAAAGAAAGTCATAGTCATCTCTGACCTCCCCCATCAGCGAGTCTTATCCCTTCCTTCCCCTAAATATGTCTCAGATGCCTCCATTGCTATCTCCCTGGCCCCTCCTGGATCAAGCTAGCATTCCCTCTCACCTGTAGGAGTCTTCTACCTACAATTATTTGGAATAATTTCCAAGTCACAGTGAAGTAACACGCAGAGGCTTTGCTTTTTATAACCTTCTGGGGTCATTGTCTTGCAGATATGGTTCTGCCCCCTTTCATGGGCTTACAGGAAGGCATCCAGGTGTCCATGATCTGTCCTGGGGCCAGTGATAATGACCTTTCCTCCCACCCCCCAGGGCAATGCATTGTTCACAGTTTTTATGGCCTGACAGGTCTTGCAAGACCAGTTTCCTCCTCAGTTCCCAGCCCTCTCCAACATGTTCTCCCAAGAACAGCGGGAACAGTCTTTTTACAACTCCAATAAGGTCATGTCACCTTCAACTGGAAGCCCATTGAGGGATTCTCCTTATCTTGGAGACCCTTGTCTTTAACAAGGCCCACAAGGGCACGGGCTTTCTGCCTATTTTGCCAACCTTCCTTTGCATTTCTCTCCTTCTCATTCTCTGTGCTAGAACCACACTGCCATGTTTTGGTTTCTCAATTGCATCACACTGCCACCTGACCGAGGTCTTTGCACTTGTGGCCCCCACACCACTGCATCGCCCACCTAGGACCGTGGTCGGCAAACTGCTGCTCACGAGCCACATGCGGCTCTTTGGCCCCTTGAGTGTGGCTCTTCCTAAGCCTTAGGAGTACCCTAATTAAGTTAATAACAATGCACCTACCTATACAGTTTAAGTTTAAAAAATTTGGCTCTCAAAAGAAATTTCAATCGTTGTACTGTTGATATTTGGCTCTGTTGACTAATGAGTTTGCCGACCACTGACCTAGGACATGGCAGGCTTGCTTTTTCTTCTAGTCACACCTTGAGGTGGCTCTTTATCTCACCTCAAGCATCACTTCCTCATGGAAACTTTCTCTGCACCCAGGAAGGACTCCTCTGGCCCCTACTCTCATAGAATTGCGTTTCTTTCCTTCATGATACTTAGCTCAGTTTTGGAATGATGCCCGTTATTTGGAATCATTTGGTTAATGACTGGTCAATAAGCCCTACGAGAATGGGGGCTCTATTATATTACCAGGGGTGCTGTGACAAGGTGCCACAGAATGAGTGGCTTAACAACAGAAGTGTCTGTCTCACAGTTCCGGAGGCTAGAAGTCTGAGATCAAGATGTCAGCGGGATGAATTGTTTTTCTGAGTTCTCCCTGTGTCTGTTCATGCCATGTTTCCCCCGTGCATGTCTGTCTCTGTGTCCAAATGTCTCCTTTCCATAAGGACATCAGTCATATTGGATTAAGGCCCACCCTACTGACCTCATCTTAACAGGTCTACACCAGACGTATTCAATGACTCTATTTCCCAACAGGTCACCTTCCATTGTCCTGGGAATTAGAACTTCAACCCACAGCAGGGACAGTGTCCATTTTACTCACTGTTGTGTCTGCAGTGCTCAGCTGTGTCAGAGCCATAAATAAGTAAATAGATGAGTGATGCTTCTTAGCACCCGTGTAGCAACACTGCCAGGAGCAAGAATTAGCTCCTTAACAGGGCAGGATTATTCCTGTATTATTACTTCCTTTCCACCTTAATCTCAAAATTTTGACTCAAAAAAAAAGAGTAGGGATACATGATAAGAGACTTTTTTAAGTACAAGGAACATGTAACTGAGACCATTACTTGAATGTAATGATGTCCAGTAACAGAGAGGCTTTCCCTTTCTGGGAACTCAGTAAATTTTTATGGAAGAGAAACGGGGAGGGGGAAAGGCAGAGACGAGGAAGAAGTACTATTACCAGTAGACTTCAGGATTTGAAAGCACAGCATGGAATGTGGACAGTGAGTAGACCTGCTGCTCTGCATGCCGGAGGCAGCAACTGTGACACACTGCCTTCCCAGGCAGCAGCAAGAACATCCCCCATCCCAGTGCTCCTCTGGTGTGGTCTGTCACTCCCCAGCAAGAGACAGAGCCCATCAGCCCCATCCTTGCTTCCAGGCAGGCCCTGTGACAATAGACTTTAGCCCAAGTGGCACTGGGCCAGCTTTGATTGTAGCCTTCAAGTGGCCTAGCGGGTTTGCCATTGTTGTTGTTGTTGTTGTTGTTGTTTTAAGGAGAGTTTATTGATTTTTAAAGAAGGGATAGAGAGAGAGAGAAACATCAATGTGAGAGAGAAACATGGATCAGCTGTCTCCTGCACACACCCTACTGGGGATCGAGCCCTCAACCCTGGCATGATCCCTTGACCTGGAATCAAACTGGCAACCTTTCAGTGCAGAGGACTATGCCCAACCAACTGAGCCACACAAGTCAGGACTGGCCCAGACGTTTTTTCTGCTTCCCTGAGTGAAAGTCGGTCACCATGTAGCAAAAGGCGACTATCCTAAGACTACCATGCTGTCAGACAACCAAGCCATGTGGAGAGTCCCATGGAAGATGAGAGGCTGTGTGCATAGAAGGGAGAGGACAGGGAACAGTAGGTGAGAGAAGAAGCCATCCTGGATTCCAGCCTCGTTGAGCCCTCAGGTGCCTCCAGCTCCCACTGCTCTCTGACTGCAATCACATGAGAAACCCTTGGCGAGAACTGCCCAGCTGAGCTTAGTCAACCCCATGACTGTGAGAGATGATAATTAATTGCTGGTTTAAGACACTCAGTGTTAGATGACTTGTTGTGCACAGTAAGTAACCAGAACCACCCAGTAAATAGTCTGTAAATGCCTAGCATATAGCAGGTACTGAGTGACTTCACGCTGTTAAATGGATATGTTCATCTCCAAGGGCCAAAGGAAGGGACTATAAAGAATACAGAGCAATCTTAGGTGCCTGATGTGAAACTTCCTGTTAGAAGTCTGCTGTCGGGATACTTTTCTTTGAAACGTCTCCTGCACTGGAGTCTTTCCAGACAGGAAGGCAGCTGTCCTCCTTGTCTCCTCCCTGCCAGGCAGGCTGGACCTCAGGTGCGGAGCCAGGAGGCCTGGGGGCAGTTCCCGACACTGAGGACCGGAAGGGTGACAATTCCTGGTTGGCAGCTGGAAGCTGAGAATTTTACTCCTAAGAAAAGTGAAGATTCAGAGAAAAGGTTCATCAAAGTGCTACCCTCTTTATTATCCTCCACCCCAAACCAAACAAGTCTGGAGCATTTGACTCAATACAGTGTTTTTATGTAACTAACCTGAGTGGTGGACAAAACTGACTAGTGGCAAAGTAACCAACCTCTGCTTGCCTTCATTTTCACCTGCCTTAGAGGCTAGGGCAGTGGTGGGCAAACTGCGGCCCCTTGAGTGTGGCTCTTCCACAAAATACCACGTGTGGGCATGCACGTACAGTGCCATTGAAACTTCATGGCCACACTCAAGGGGCCAAAGAGCCGCATGTGGCTCGCGAGCTGCAGTTTGCTGACCACTGGGCTAGGGTGATGAAGAGGGACAGTGTTGTTTTTACCGTTAACTTTTCATAGGATTAAGAGAGCTTCATGTGTGCATCAAAGCAAACTCTCGCTTGTAGAAATAAGCAAATCTCAGATCTTAAAAACAATAACACTTTTCACATCTAAACGCATAGTTGGCCAGCCCTGTCCAGTTGTTCAATGGTTAGAGTGTCAGCCCACAGACTAAAGGATCCCAGGTTCCATTCTGGTCAAGGGTATGTACCTAGGTTGCAGGCTCAGTCCCTGGCCTGGTCGGGACAAGTGAGGGAGGCAACCAATGGATGGATGTCTCTCAGATCAGATGTTTCTCTCTCTCTCTCTCTCCCCCCGTCCCCCCTTTCCATTCTCTCTAAAAAATAAAACAAAATAAAAAAATCAATGGGAAATATCCTTGGGTGAGGATTAACAAAAAATAAATTAAATAAATAAAATGAATAGTTGTCCAGTATAGGAAATGCCTGTATGTTAAAAACTCTCAAAAATATAATTCTGATGCTTACATATGTACTAGTGGTCACCACTTTTCTATGCACTCACAAGTAAATTAGCTACTTGTGACTGTTTCTTTTTTTTAAAATTGTTTTATTGCTTAAAGTATTACAAAGAGTATTATATATGTCTCCTATTTTTTTTCTCCCCTTGACCTTTCCCTAGCCTCCCATACCCCCCAGTGTCTTGTGTCCATTGGTTATGCTTATATGCACCCTCCCCAGCCTTCTCACTGTGACTGTTTCTTTTTTATCAGAATCAGGCTTGTTGGTTTGTAACTTTTGAAATCAATTTTAAAAACTGACAGCGTTTTTATTTGATCACTTTTCCATTTTGTGAGACTAGTGTGTTTCACTATTGTGAGAATTAAAAGAAAATGGAATTAATTTTTTACTTACAGCCTTCTGATATCATATTCTTATGATTATAATGAAGATACAGAGAGGTCCAAAAAAAAATTCCCTGAATATTTCCTGAAAACCGCACTCCTTTCTACTCTTAAATGCTGTCAGCAGACAGAGAAATGAGAAATTCAGTGTCACATAATGCTTTCTATCAGAATTTTAATCTCCATGACTGGTCACTTTCAGTGCTTCTCTTTTAAATACTTAGAATCTTTGTTACCAATCTACCATTCCTGGTATAAATGGAGTCTACATTGACTGGTTAGCTTCCAAGTCAGACTTTACTGGTCTCTTTGTAAATATCCTTTGGCTATTTAATTGACTCTATCCCAAGAATAATGAGTTAAAATGGAAACTGGTTTAGGAGATCTTTTCAGTGGCTTAGCTAGAAGTGTAGTCAGCCCTGGGAAGAGGCACAAGGAAAGTTTCAGAATAACTGCTTACCGAGACTCCATTCCTTTGTCCACCAACACTCAGCCTTTCTGTGAAATAAGCTTAGATGATACAAAGTAAACTGCTCTCATCACTTTACATCTCCAATATTTGGGTTTAGTCTTTCAGTTTTATTGAAATGTATACTCACACAAATAAGGATAATTATGTAAATATGTATTTTTTACTCTCCTACAACTGATTCAATTTGGCTCAACAATATGACCTAGAGGTTTCTGTATTTCATTACACAGAGGAACTCATTATTCTTAAATTCTACATAGTCTTCCATTACTTTAATGAATTATAATTTTTAAACATTATAATGCTGGACACTGAGACTGATTCATCAAATTTGCAGCAATTGCAAGTTATAAATAAAAGGTACATGCTAGAGAATGGTTTCCATTTTTTTTTACATATTTTAACAGAATTAATAAAGGACTTTTAGCTTAGTTGGTATTATAATTCTTTGTATATTAATAATAAACAAGATAGCATTTTAAACATTTTGAAGCCACTTAAATGCTAATACATATTTTAAAAGCCAGAGTGTTATTTGCCTCCAACACAGCAGATATTTAAGCACATATTTGCAGGATATATCTTAAAAGAGAGAAATGTGTCAAAATGTGATAAACGAAGATATTTTAAATGACATTTACCATCAGATGAAGTAGACATTACAGTGGATGCAGGAAAAAAGGCACTCGAGGCATGTTTTTTGGATTTAAGGCAAAGGAACGATGCTAGCCCGTCTTCCTGATAATCATGAGAGGAATATAGTAGAGAGGGTTGCAAGTGAAAGCGAATTCCATTTGACAAATGGTTTTGCTTTCTGTTAATTCTCACAAGTCGTGAAATACATTTCAGAATGCATGAGAAATCTTACAATATAGACACGTTATCAGGCACTGAATGCTGTGCAGATAAATATTGTGCCATTTTTAAAATTGATTTTCAAAGCTGCCAACCAACAAGCCTGATTCTGATCACAAAGAACCCATCACAAGTAGCTTATTTACTAGGCTTGTGAGTGCACAGGAAAGTGGTGGCCACTAGGGGATCCTCTGTGAACAAATCATAGCTTATGGTCTTTTTAAGTTGTTTTTCTAAACTTGCAAATGACATGAACTTCATCAACAGAGTTTACAGAAAGATCAGAAAAAAAAATGACGAAGTCATTCTTGCTCTGGCTGGGAGTGAGATAATGTGTGAAGAATTACCAAGGTAATTTCTTCAGAAGAATGATTCTAAGGTCGATCCTTAATGGTTTTACTTTATAAAGTTCGCCAGTTATTTGGATGAAACAAAGATGAACTCAAAGCTTTTAGATGACTTCAACACGAGGGAGGACAAATGAGTGCAGAAAAATCAAAATTTTTTCAGAGTGATGTGAAACATTAGTAGAAATGTTAGGAATCATGAACTTGACGTCTTACGGGTTTTCTGCTGTGGCCAGCCTCCCTCTGCTCCCATCATGTGGTCACAGTCAATGAAGGGAAGAGTTCCTGGCCAGAGAATTGCACAGAATGTGAAATAGCTGGACTGTGTTTCTCACCCCATCAAAAATGAACTGCTCAACCTTGGGCGAGTCGATGAATAGTTTATTTTTAGAAGATTAACTTCCCACGGATACTGCTTCTATACGATAATGTAAGCCTGGTCTTCTCCCTGAATCTTATCATCGAGTAATTAGCAAGTGCGAACTTTGTGGCAGCGCTATGCTAGATGGTCTAGGATAGGATATATATTTTTAAAGATAAGTTTAAAAGTGCCCTGCCACCAAAAACTTTATATAGAATTACATTATGGTTGCCATGGGGTGTAGTGTACAGAGTAAGGAGTCCAGAATAAAAAAAGATTCAAACTCAAATTTCTGTTTTTCCATTTCTAACTGAGGCCTTTTAGGCAAATTACTGAAGCTTTTTTCCCCCCTGAAGCTTTTTAAGCTCCTTCTTTCATCTGTGAAATGGAGATAATAATGTCTACTGCATAGCGTTGTTATGAGAATTAGATACAATAATATGTGGAACCATTAATAGTAAATGTTTAATACAGGGTAACCATTTACACCAGAGATATGGTTATAAATATTTATAGTAAAAAGAACCTTAAGCACTACAAAAAAGGTTTGCTGGAAATGCTGTTGGAGCTAAGAGTGACTATTTTTAATTCATCAATCTCTGTTTTTATCTTTTTATCTTTTATGAATAACTGTATATCATGGAAACTTTTAAGCATACACATAAATAAAACAACAGCACAATAAACCCACATGTACTCATCATACACCTTCAACAATTATCAACATGTTTTGCTAATAATTCTTGCATTTTTCAGTTTGTTCATATTATAATTATTTTCTCCTTTAAATACTATTATGCTCTTGATTCCTTCTTTGACCCCAGAACGACTTAGGAGAGACAGAATAGGGAAGTGGTTAAACACAAACACACACACACACACACACACACACACACACACACACACACAGTAATTAGACTGAGTAACTGAGCACATCTTAACATAATATCTCTCCTGTCATAAACTTATTCACCTGCAAAATGGTAATAATAACAGTAACTTAATAAAGATTGCATGAGGATTAAATGAGCTGATTAAGACAAAAACCTTGGCACACTAAAAGTATGCAGTAAACATCCAGTAAAAGCGAGCTATTATTATTCTCATTTCCAAGCTACTTGACTTGATTCCAAGTTATTTTTGCTGGTGTTATTAATTTGTAGCTTTATGGCATTGACCATGGAGACAGTGAACTGTAACATTCGTTTTCTTTATTCTTGATTTATTGATTGAAAATGCGCTTCTGAAACAATATAAGGCAATGTTTTGCAAATGTTCAGTGGGTCCTTAAAAGAGGGTCTATTTTCAGTCTGTAGGATAAAGTTCAATATCTAGCTATAAATCAACCTAATTAATTTCTCTACTTTCAAATTTATTTATAGCCTCTTTGATCTTTTAAAATTGAAGAACCTTTTAAAGTCCCCTTTTAATATCATACCTCACATACTTGTTTTGAATGCCTGGCACTAGGTAAATGCCTCAGGAATTTGCCAATGTCATGCCATTCATCGGCAGTCTCTCTCCCCACTGTCCTTCCCCTGGATAAAAGCCACTCATCCTTAAAGTCTTAAATTCGCTGACCCCCTCATAAATTAGGACTTGGTTTTACAGGTTCCTCATAGCTTTCTGTGTTTTTCTTATCACTTACTGTACAATTAGAATTCTACAATTATTTCTTTGATTACTTTTTGAAATCTAGCTACTCCACGAATGATGGGGTGTTGTCTATTGTGTTTACCTCTAAGCGTTCCACGTAGAATCTGTCACAGGGGTTTAAAGTCCTGGCCCTGAAGCTGAGTCCTGTAGTCAGAATTCCTCAGTCCAGATGTGGGCTTTGCCACTGTACAAGGCAATGAGCTTTTCCAGCACTGGTTCCCTTATTTATAGAGTGGGGGTGGTTAATATCTACGTTATAGGATCAGTATAAAATAGATATACTTATAAAAAATTGTTGGCAGCTTCCTGACAAGCATCTTCCTAGGTACAAGACAGATGAGGTCCTCGCTCTCAAATTTATAGGGGGGGGGGGGGGGGGGGGGGGGGGGGGGGGAAGTACCCACAATACGTTAAGAAGTAATAAGTAAGATTAAAAGAAGGAAAGGAGGAGGAGGAGGAAGAGGAGGAGGAGGAGGAAGAAGAAGAAAAAGGGTTAATGTGTGAAGGGTGAGTTTAGATATGTGGATGATGTACATTCATTGTTAAGGATGATTTATGTATAGATTTAACAGTTAAGCTAAGATTTGAGTGGAAAAGAGGAACTAGCCATGTGAGCAACTGAGGAAAGGACATGTTACTTGGAGGGTTCAGTCAGCCTCTGCCATAGAAATGAGCTTTGGGTGCCTGGGTCCACACAGGAAGCCAGTGTAGCCAGAGCACAATAAACAAGAGGGAATTACAGCAATAAGATGGGAGAGAACAAGGGGCCAAAAGGTACTCAGAATCCTGACTGACACATTGTAAGCACTTAATAAGTGCTAGTTGCTAGTGTTGCCATGGTTGTGGTTTTAGTTATTGGAAATAATAAAGTAACTGTTGAATGAATGAATCAATGTTTGAATAGGAATGAATATTATAGTTCTCAGGGAAGATGAAAAATCGAGGCATAAGAAGATTGAGTAACTAACTTATCAGGGTTCATTCACTCTTTGCCTGCTGCAAACATGTCATAAGGGGTGAGGATAAAAGATAAACTTTGCTTTGAAGAAACCACAGTGAATTGTAATATGAAGACAAAGGAGCTACATGCTTTGAAGGAAGTATGGATAAAACACTGGATGTTGAGTGGGTGCATAAGGTATTGTTTGTCTGTGGAGTGGACTGAAACATTTGCAATGGAAATTTGTTGGTGTAGCCTGATGGGTATAGCTTCTGTTCCTTCTTTGTTGGATAACATGCCCTGCTTCTCTCTGAAGGAGCCCTCTTTCTCACTGTTAGTACTTGTGCCTTTCGTGACGCAGTGTCTGACTCAGGTCTGGCCATGTCAAACATCTGCACGCCTTACTGACAAATGGAAACATCAGGCGATACAAGTTTGTTTAATCCTAAGCCATCTGGACCTTTGGCTGAAACTACTTATGGGATGTGCTCATTTTCCCCTGGACACACTACAACCCCGGAGTTGGCACCTACTTTATGGCCTCAAGGAGAGCTCCAGCTTAAAAGTGGAAGGGGAAAGAACTCAGGGCCTCAAGAGAGATGACAACCCCTGAAGACATTGCTGAGCACCTAGATCACACCTTGCCTAAATGCCTCTGAACTTTTAAGTTGTGGATACAGTAAGTTACTGTGCTAATTAAGGCCCTTTGAGTTCAGTTAGCTCTTCTGTCACTTGCAAGAGCGCAAGTCTTGCTGGAAGAGAGGTTTTAAAAAATGGACAAAGATGAGGGGAAATGTCAAAAATACCCAAATAACACTAAATTCTAAACAAATGTAAGATGCCTCTTTATATGACCTGCCAGACTCAGCTTTAAATATATGTGTTTGGGAATTTGGGGTTGTTTCCTTAACACAGAGACATGAGAGGGCCACTGCCTTCTATATGTTAACCGAACTCTTCTATCGTTTCCCCTCAAGCAATTTCCCTTCATTTCCCCAGCTGACCCCTACTCACTTGAAAATTGCAGAAGAGATCCTGTCAAAGCAAACTTGGCACTGACATTACACAAGCAAAGGAGGCTTTATTCAAAGCAATTGCAATAGAGCGGAGAGGCCAAAACTGAGACAGAAATCAACTTGGCTGAAAAAATGCAAAGGAGAGTTGCTAAGATCTGGGAAGGGGACATGTGTTTGGCTATTGGTCTTACCAGAAGGAAAATGAAACTTTCTTTGTAGCTTCATGACAGGTGGCCCTCCCCCTGCACCCACCAAAGCCCTCACAATCCAGGGAAGCCTTAGGTCCTGCCTTTATTCCTCTCTTTCTCTCCCAGTGCTGTGATGGCTTCTCTTTCCTCTGCAAGACACTCCTGCCCCCCCCCCCCCCCCCCACCCGCCTTAACACTGAGCATGATTGTCGCAAGGACAAGGAACATGTATGTGAAACACTAGACATAGTAACTGACACCTAGTTAGGTATTCAAAAAATGTATACTTATTAATTACCATTATTCACTTTAAAAAGTTATATTTTGAATTCAAGAATATTAAGAATCTGAATGGTTATTGAAACAGGTGTAGACTGAGGCCCTGGGCCTGCACTTTTCCTACAGCCACGTTTGGTTTGGTCTGTACGGCAATTTGCTCATTGTGTGTATGCTTGCTTATGCTTATAGGTTTAGATTAGTTTACAGTATTTTTTTTTAAATTAGAGGATTCCAGAGACAAAATAGAGCTACTCCCTTATTGATGAATATTTAGCTTTTTCCAAATTTCTTCTATTATGAACAGTGCTTGAACATGCCTTCCATTAAAGACCAACGAGTGTTTCAAGGGTAGATGCTGGGACGTGAAACTGTCAGATCCTAGGGGAGAGGCATTTAACATTTTAGCAGATGTGACCAAATTGCCCTCCAAAGTATTGAACTCGCTTATAGTCTTCCTAGCACACATGGCTGCACCTTTTCTTCCTCACTCCTCTTATGCTTCTTAGTGTTGTCTCCAATTTAATAGATTAGAATTCTGTTTTATTTTGATTTATACTTTCTTGGGGACTTGTAAGATGAACTTCCTCTCTTATACTTGTGGGTAGTTTGTGTCAGCTTTCATATGTATTCCCTGAACTTACTCTTGGACAACCTTTCTGTGGAGGGAGGAGATTTCCGGTTTTTGAAGTGCTCTCCTGCTCTGAAATATTCCCTTTGCTCCCACCTGCATCCTCCTGCCACGGTCCTTATTGATAATTCACATCATTGTTTTAGTGGTCAGTTTCTTCTCCAGATCCACAAGGTGGAATTGGTGAAATCCTGCCCATGCTTATCAGATAACTTTCAGGAATGCCTGGTGATGCCCTGGCAGCATATGAATGTCAAAGATGGAGTTACTGGATAGGGCAGGAGGGACGGGGTGGAGACAGAGGAGAGAGCTGGGGTATATGGGAAACAACCTTTGCTATCCTTTCAGATTTTAGACTGACTGTCACAGTAAATGTTTGTTCAATAAATGAATATGGTAGAGCTTTGCATAAGAGATTATTACAAATTTAATCAGTTCCCATTCTTGTATGCCTCTAATCAAATTTGCCCTTTATGTCAATGAGTTGATTCCAGGGGCCTGCTTGCTTTCATTAAGTTAATCCTCTAGAAGAGTGTGTGCATGTGATGTGGCACTTCAAAGTGTTGTGGTAAGCTTTTTCCTTGGTCGCCCTTAATGCTTTGTCTGATGAAATGGGGGGCGGAGGGGGGGGGGGAAGAGCTTCGCTCGCTTGCTTTTAGTTTGTTTAGCCCCCACTCCATTCCCAAGCCCAGCCAGTTATTTTCCTTTACCTATCTTGCACAGTCCTTCTCAATGCGGAGAGGGAAAAAATAGAATATCCAGTTGTCAGCAAACACTCTGTCTTAAATAATTGAATAACAAGCACCATTATCCCAAAATACCTCCAGGGGGAAGAAAAAGATGTGCAGCAGATAAGGAGGAAAACAAACACCTCTGCCTTCTATAGGGCAAACCGGTGAGAGCCTGAAACCTCACCTTAGACAGTGTGCAGAAGCATATATCCACACTCATGCTTCGTATGTGCTTATTTAACACCCACCGCGAAAAACAGATAATTTCTGAGCTGCCTTCACTATCTGCATTAAATTAATGGGCCTGAAGGATCCATGCAAGTGACCTTAGCAAGGATTTGTCTGTCTCCTCACCCCCAATCCAGGATTTGATCTTTTCCATTATTCAACTGGAGCCTAAATCAACTTACAAAATAAAGAGAAAGAAATACCCTTTGAGTCTGTAATTCTTAAGAGCTTTGTTCATAGTAGGTTCCTGAAATGCTTTGTTGGGCCGTTTTAAATAAATTTCTACCACTTCTCCTGGGAAAGCGCTGGTGTAAGGACTTGCCCATTAGGAAAAACTTGCCAATATCCAGCCCAACTCAACAATTTCTCTTTTTCTCTAATTGCTCCTTCTCTCTCGCAGACTCTCGTGGGGCCCACAGTGCCAGCACCACTCATGATTGCCCCTCTGGCTTCCAGTTTCCAGCATCAGTGTCCCTCATCTCTGGAAATAGACCCCCTTCCTTTCCTCATGAGATGTCCTGAAACATACCATGCTCTCCGCTCTAATATCTTTAGAATTACAGGATGGAAGGGCAGGAAAGCCCCTTAAAGACTTCCAAAATCCCCCTTCTCTATTTGCAAATGAGAAAAGTATAACCCAGTTATGTTAAATGACTTAGCAAGGCATGTAAGTAGCTGGTGACAGAAGAAGAGCAAGAGCTGAGGCCTGAAATCCTGGGCTGGAAACCAAAAATGCCCACAGGGCTCAGGCAAGTAATATAAGTAAGAGAAGTGGGCTGGGTGTGGGCGGGAGCCGTGATGATCCGGACAGCTATGCCCCGTGGAAGGGGGCAGCTGCTCGTCAGATTCACCATTGCCAAATATTCTGAGCCTTGGAGAAAAAGAGAAAAATTGGATTTTTGTGTGAAATACGCTGGTTTTAAAAAGATTTTCAACTAATTAAGATTATTTTAAAATTCTCTACAAACTAAAACATGACTGAATCCTGCCTGCAGGGCAGTAGTTTATAAATAGTGCTATCGCATGTCATGGAATTTCTCCTACATTTGCAGAACGATGTTAAGAACTGGAAGTGTCCTGATAGTTATGAAATCCACCTATCTTGGTTTATGGATATGGAAGCTAAGAAAAAAGGAGGGTATGATAACTTGAATTTATTGGTCATCCACATCCATGTCATGGCGTCATGTGATGAAGCAGACTTCCCTTCCCCTCCATTTTAGTAGTGGGTCATGTTTTGCTTTGGCCAGTTATTTGGTAGGCAGATATGACACCAGCACTGGCTAGGAGCTTGCCCTTTAGCATTCCTGTCTCTGGATGTGCACAGACGGCGCCTTAGGTAATGCTGGCCCAAGGAGGATGAGTGGCATGTGGAGTGGACCCAGACTCAAACAGCAGCTTAGAGGGAAGCCCAAGTGAGGCCCACCAAGATCAGCTGAAACCAGGGCCAACCTGCATTTGCAGATTCTTAAATAAGAAATAAATGCTTATTTTAATCCATAGAAAGTGTGGGGTCCTTTAGCACACTGTTATAGCTAATAGAGACTTTCTCAGTAAGTCTTTTTTTAAATTTATCTTTCTTGTTCAAAGTATTACAGATGTCCCCTTTCCTCCGCCCATTGACTCCCTCCACCTGGTCCCTGCACCTCCCCCGCAGGCCTTCACTGCACTATTGTCTGTGTCCATGGGTTATGCATAATGCATGTAAGTTCTTTGGGTAATCTCTTCCAACCCTCTCCCCCGCCCCCTTCCCTCTGTTCCACGCTTCCATGTCTCTGGACCTATTTTGTTCTTTACACAGTAAATAGATGGCAGAATCATAATTAAGTCGGGGCTCCTGACCCTTGGTCCAGTGTATTCTCTACACTATCATGCTCTTAAAACCTGGTGATCTTCAGTCTGTACTTTCTCCTTATTTCATACATGAGTCTGCCTTACAGACTCAATTAAGCCAGCAAAATGGGCCTGATTACTATCATGCTCTTAAAACCTGGTGATCTTCAGTCTGTCACTTTCCTTATTTCATACATGAGTCTGCCTTACAGACTCAGTTAAGCCAGCAAAATGGGCCTGATGTTTGGGTGTCTCTGCAAGACTTCCTTGCAGGGATGATTCCAGTCTCTGTGTACACCTACCAATGTTTTGAATTCAGCTTTGAGATTTCCACAAAGATAAATGAAAATAATCTAGCTGGATATGTTGTAAAACAATTAGGATTTTTCACAACCAGAATTTGAATTTACATAAAATTAAAGCAATCTTTATGCAAGACGAAGTAGTTTAGAATTATCACTAATTTAATTGAGGTTGCTTAAATGGCCTGTAATTGGAATGATTGTTGCCAATTGCTTGACTCTTCAGCGAGGTAATCAGAACTGCTAAGCAATTTTTACCTTCAAATCAATTAAACTATAAAACAAAGCCCTGTTCTTTTAAGAAAGTTTTATGGTTTGAATTTTACTTTATTTACAGTAAGCATTTTTTGCATTCTAAACTATCTGCCCAGAAATAATCAAATAATGTAGTGTTTTTCTTTAATTCCTCATTCATTTCCCCCAGTAATGGATTCTATGAAAATAATGCCCCCTCGCAGGCTACCACTAATAATAATAATGCCAACCTCTTAGGGTTGTGGTCAGATATAAATTGTTACATATACACTTACACTAACACAAACCCACACACGTGCAATTACAACAGCACCAGGCATGCAGGAAAGGCTCACTGTTAGCTACTTCTAAAATTCTCATTATCACCTGCTCTTAGGTTTACCACTCTGGATATATTTATGTTTTGAAAGTATTCTGCTAAGAATTAATAAAGATGAGCTTGTGTACTTGTCAATGGAATATATTTCCTGCTATCTCCCTACCTTCAAAACCATGTGAAGTTGAAAAGTTCTCTGTGATTCTAAATGACACCCATGGCCTGCTGGTGTCAACTTGTGTAACTCCTGTGTGTAGCACTTCTAATAGCTTCCTATTTTGTAGAGTAAAAGACTATGTAATCTCAGCCCTACATCATTCTTTTCTTACCTGATCTCATCTTACTGTCACTGTGGACTTCTTGGTGTCCTTGAGACATGCCAGGCATGTTTATGCCTTAATGTTGTTGTATGAGCTGTTTCTTCTGTGTGGAACATCCTTGCCCAAAGTATCCACAAAACTAACTTCCTCAAGTATTGTATGTCTTTACTAAAAGTTTGCTTTGTCATGAAGGACAACCTTATCTACCATCCATGGGATTCCTGGTCACCCTTAGCATGATATGCTCTTTCTTGTTTCTATTCCATTCATCACCTTATGCCACACTATCTTATTTCCTTTTTTGTTGTTGTTTCCAATTGGCTTCATTGAGTTATAATTTATATACAATAAAATGCAACCATTATAAGTGTACATGTTAATGAGTTAGGACAAATTTATACATTCGTATGCCTCCCAAAAGTTCTCTTGTGCCCCTTCCCAGACAATCTCATCCCACATCTCCCACCAAAGTCAATGTTTGACCTGTTCTCTACACCATAGAGTTGGTTTTATTTTTTCTATAGTTTAATATAAATGGAATAGCACAATATGCGTCTGGCTTCTTTCAGTCACTATAACGTTTATGAAAAGTACCCGAGTTTTTTGTGCGTTAGTAGTTTATTCAATTATGCTATTGAGTAGTGTCCCATTGTGTGAATATATAATGGTTTGTTTATACATTCGTTTCAATATTTAGATTGTTCTCAGTTTGGAGCTATTATGAATGAAACTGCTAAGAACATTTTTGCACAAGTCTTCATAGAGATACACTTGCATTTCTCTTGTGTAAATGCCAAGTATTGGAATGCTGGTTTATATAATAAGCACATATTTATCTTTGTAAGAAACTGCCAAATTGTTTACCAAAGTGATTGGATCATCATACGTTTCTACCAGCAATGCATGATTCCAGTTGCTCTATATCTTCACCTTCACTCGACATAATTGCTTATCACTTATTACCACTATCATTTAGCTTCTGTAATGGTCTGCAATAGTATCTCATTGTGGTTTTAACTTGTATTCCCCTTCTATCTAGTGATGTTGAGCATCTTTCCATGTGCTTAGTGGTCATTTATCTATCTTGTGGAATGTCTGTTCAAATCTTTTGTCTATTTTTTAAATTGAAATGTCTGTCTTATTGAGTTGTTAGAGCTGTTCTAGATGCATATATCAAACATATGCATTGCCAATATTTTCTTTCAGAAAGGAGGTGGGAAGACTAGCCCAGGTTGGATTAGAATTAAGGGAGCCTAAGCTGATTGTCTTAAACTAATGACATGATCAGGAAGCCCTTCCTTGATGTTTGAGTTTTAAAATCCAACATTTTATTTCCTTGGCAGAACGCCTTTGTTTGTTTTCAGCCACTCAACAAGCCATTGCATAACTGTCTCAGCACAGGCCTGGCAGGATTACAGGAGAGCGGCAGAGCTCTACCCTAACCCATCCCCTTCCAGAGGCCCTCATCATAGAACCTGTCATCTCAGACATGAAGAAGCCCTCCACCCCCATCCAGGGGCTGGGAAATCATTCTTCTTTAACTTTTGCAAGATTGCAAATATGAAAGGACTAGAGGCCCGGTATACGAAATTCGTGCATGGGTAGGGTCCCTAGGCCTGGCTGACGATCAGAGCCGATCTAGGCTTTCTGGCTGCCAGCTGAAGCTTCCCTTCCCTGGCTGCCAGCTGCCAGCCGGGGCCTCCCTTCGTTCCGCGCCGCCCCCTGCTGGTCAGTGCACTAGTGATCAAACTCCTGGTCAAACTTCCGAAGGGACACTTTGCATGTTAGCCTTTTATATATATATAGATTCTTCAGGAGACAGAATTTTTTTCACAAAAACAGTCCCCATGTTACCTTCTCTTCAGGGACATTGGCAATGTCAGCACCATATGCAGGCTCCCACAGTGTCCCAGTTCTCAGTCAAGGGACTGTGGATACAGACAATGGCCAAGCCACACTGAGCCTGTGTCAGTACCAAAGTCACACAGCTCAGGTGCTTCCGTTGGATTGGTTTTTGTTAGAGTCAAAAAGGAAGAGAAAGGTACAAGTTAAAGTTTAAAGAGAAGAAATAACTACTAATTATGACAGTGATAATAGTCAATGCAGGGAACATGCCAGCTCTGTGTCATTGTATATTCAAAACTAAAGATAGTGCCGAATATTTAGTCAATACATATGTGATATTTGTGGAATGTCATCAAATTTAGTCTTCATTAAGTCTTTGCAAATATCATACCCCTTAGTCCTTATCAGACAGCACCTCCCATAATGCTTGCATTAGGTGACATCATTATTTCAGTTTTATAAATAAGAAAATAAGAAAGTTCACAAAGCTATAAAGTTAGAATCAAAATCCAGACTTTCTAATGGTTACACTACCCAAAAAGTGAGAGAGTGAAGTTAAAGCTCTTTTCTTACTGCACTTAAAGTAGGAATTCTGCACACTAACACACACACGTGTGCACACACACACACACACCTTTAAGTTCTACTCTGCATAAAACTGTAAAGTACCTCACTTTCTGATTTTCTTTGTGTACACACACACACACACACACACACACACACCTTTAAGTTCTGCGTAAAACTGTAAAGTACCTCACTTTCTAATTTTCTTTGTGTTAAATTCAATTTAGAATATGGTAAAAGCAAATATAAGTCATGAGTCAGTCAAATTATTTATTAAGCATCTATTTTACTATTTTTGTTGGGAGAAGTGTATATATTTACACACAGAAACAAATTAAGGTCCTTTACACCAAGGATGATGACACTCATGGTTACATCCCTATGGCCTCGCTTCTTTCTTGACACACTGCAATGCTTGGTAATTTAGAGCTCCCACAATTGTATTATTTTGTTATTTTTTTGTTGTAGATTATTTCTAAATAATGATAATTCAATATCATTACATGCATATGTTTGTGTGAATGAATGTGTGAGTGTAAAATCGTTAAAAATCTCTAACATCCAGTAGCTTACATGATAGTTGGAAAGGAAGATAAAATAATTAAGTAAATCCTATAGCATGTTAGAAGGTAGCACATTATATGGGTAAAAATAAAAGCAGTGAAAATATATAGGGAGTAATGAAGAGGGTTTCCATTTTAAACTAAGAGATCAGAGAAGACCTCACTGAGAAGGTGACATTTAAACAAAGATTTAAGAGATGAGAGAAGAAACCATATGAATTTATTGGAAAGAAACATTCCAGACAGAAGGAACAGCTAAATGTGAAATTCTGAAGGTGAATTTAGAATTCAAAGAAGAGGTCCCTCTGGTGATAAATATTCGGAATTGTCAGCATGTAAACTATGTAAAGCCAAAGGATAAAATGAGGTCCCCCAAGTGAGAAGGGAGATGGGAAGTTCAAGTATGGCTAGGGTTTTTCCGGTGTGAGGGGGCAGGGAGAAGAGAGCAGAAGGAGTGGCAATGGAGGGAGGAGGAAATGGGGTGAGGATGATGGTCTGGCACCCAAATAACAAAGTATTCAAGGAGGAAGCAATGATGTAAAAACAGTTATTCTGTCTTCCATCTTTCCATTCCAACCCTGTTTTTATAAATTAACCAGAATGACATTTCTAAGCAAAAGTCTAATCTATACTAATAAAAGGGTAATATGCTAATTAGACTGAACATCTTCTGGACATCCATCCGGATGTCCTTCTGGACAAATCCACAGTGGTGGGGGCCAAGGCAGAGGCAGTTAGGGGCGACCAGGTCGGCAGAGGAGAGCAGTTAGGAGTGACCAGGCCGGCAGGCAGAGGTAGGGGTGATGATCAGGCAGGCAGGCAGGTGAGCAGTTAGGAGCCAGCGGTCCCAGATTGCGAGAGTGATGTCCGACTGCCGGTTTAGGCCAGATCCTACAGTCAGACATCCCACAAGGGTGCCCAGATTGGAGAGGGTGCAGGCAGGGCTGAAGGACGACCCCCCCCCCCCGCACAAATTTAATGCACCGGGCCTCTAGTTATATTCTTCATTAAAATAACAGTGTTCTAGATACTAGGCAAAGAATAATGTAGAATACACATAAGGCGTCTGCCCTCACAGAATGAACATTGTATAGGGTGTGGGGGAAACAGATTAAAAGAAAGTAAATGAGCAACTGAAGTGGATGCTGAGCTCCATGAGAGCAGGACTATGATCTGTTTTGTTCCCTGCTCAACCCCCAACAAGAAGAATGGAACATTCAGCATACAAGGTGCTCGGTGATGTTTGTTTGATCAGTGGCCAGATAAAGATAATTTCAGATGCAACATGGACTATGGAGGAGTTTGACAGGACAGTTCTGATGATTGAGAGCAGGCTACTTGGACAGTGTGAGCATAGAAGGGTGGAGACGTCCCATTCTAATGTCCAGCCATTGGAACGTCTTTCAATTTGTCAAAGAGCACGTTCAAAAAGCCCTGGGCTACGAATAGCCTCTTCTTTTTGCCAAGGAACATTCTTTCTCTATAGCTCTAACATCCGGTGTTCCCCTAGCGAATTCTGACCTTACAGTAAATACTCAACTTGGATTTCAACTCCTCTGAAGAGCCTTCCTGCACCCATCCACTTGTTAACCTAGGTTAGGTGCTCCTCATAGCTGCTCGGAGCTTTCTGTGCTTAGCCTTATGGTAACTCTCACCTTGCTTTTTTTCACTGATATACGTAATGCAAGAGGAAATAGCAGAGAAGAGTGGAACCTGTCATGATTAAGGCAAGCCGTCCTTCCATGGCTTCTGACACATAACACCCAGACCAGGCTGGTCCTGTTGGTCACTCTATTCCTTTCATAATACTTTGTGAATTAGAGGATTTCCCCCCTTAATTGCTTATTATAAGAAGCATCTAACTTTTATCTACTTGTTTGCTCTTCTGTTTATTTATTGATGGATGTACTTATAGGTAGCCCTGTTCCAAAACATCTCTGACATGGGACCAGCATTGATGCCCATTAGTGCATGTCAGAGAGGAACTGCAGTGTCAGCGCAGTGAAAATTCACATATCAATTTTGGAGGAAGAAATGCCTTTTTCAATCCTCTTTCCAGGGAATTTTAAACTATATGGGTCATGCAATGGGAACTTTTGTTTGTTGTTTTGTTAAATCTGATGAATTCTTCTCCCTGAAAACAACATATTCCCCTTATACACATAAAATTTGGCATGCAATTTCTAGGGATTTATGACCTCTGAAACTTTATGTTTAAGATCCCCTGCTATATCTCAGCCTTTAAGCATGAAAGGCAAGGAACCTTAGTTAAAAAAGGAATAGACTATTGGAGTGAAAGGTCATGCTGTCATTCTGGTTTAGGAAGAGAGATGGACACCCCGCCCATACCCGAACGGCAGAACCAGTGAAGTATACAAATGCAATCTTAGCCTTTCCTCACATCCTTCAACGGGGAAAAGATACAAAAATGTTCTGCAGAAGTAGAGAAGGGGTCCCATCAATTCAGTGTTTGGGGAAACGGGTTAGGAGATGTCGGCTGAAACTGGGAGTTTAAACCTCCAGGACCCTCTGGGAGCTCAGCCAAGAAAGATACGTTGATTTGACATCTGGCTCACTTGCTGTATCAAACCACCAGGATTCATTCAGGCATAGCATGAAATAATGGAGTGTGTGTGTAAAATAGTCTGAAATATATGAGATCCTGACACTACATTTACTAATGCAGATGATTTATGATGTCACATTTAGCAATGTTTTGGTCCTGACAGCCCTGTTTATATTCATCATCTTAGCATAAGATCAGAGAGAAGGAATGTAACCAAAACCACAAGTATTCTGAGCCTCTGCATTTGTCTTTGGGACTTTTAAAGCGGCTTGCCTCTGAGAAGCATGAGGGAAGAAATGTGCTTTTGATTAAGATTTTTGGCAAGTAATTGCATTATTGGAACACGATTTTGGGGGGTCAGCACTTTGTATCCAATTACCAGTGAACGTAATGGATGGTTCCTCCAACTTGTCGTTTCTGCTCTGCAGGCACTTATGATAATCCTCTAACGTTTCCGGTTAAAGTGAGTTTATTGATGGCAAAAGGGTTTCTGGAATCGAATGCTCCTTCCAAATGAAGAATACAGTAAATATGGCATTGGGAATTTGCTTTTCCCAAACTGCTTTTTTTATAAAGAAGGAAGGTTCTTCCAAGCAGAAGAGGCTGTTAAAAAAAAAAAAAAGGCTTAATTAACATAATTTTGATCTTTTGCCTGGTTAGTGACAATATGACTGGCTTAATTTGAGACTTGTGAATTCCAAATGTGTTTTTGCTACTGTCTTTATAGGATCCCCATGGGACATTATAATTTAAACCTCTCAGACTTTCTTGTTTCATTTCAAATGCCCACTCTGTCTCTGATTAGGGCAGACAAGTCACTCAGCCTCAATTCTACTGTTTGTGAGAAGGGAAAAACACCCCTCTCAAATGCTATGAAGCATAAATGAACCACATGTTAAAACATGACTGAGCTTGGCACAAAGCAGGCACTCACCTAATTATTGTTACTACTATTATCTCAAAGAAATGAACATATGGAGAAGCAAATGAATTGGTCAAAGAAATAAGTTGAAATACTACTCAATTTTCTAGGTTGATGTCCTGAAAAGTTGGTTTTGGAACGAATTCCATGTCCAAGTAATATTTTTCCTTTGACTTAATTTTTCAGTGAAAAAAGTCTTCCCATGAAAGATTATTTGGCTTAAACTTCAATATTTTGTTTATGATAAATTATTCTTTGTTGCTTTATTTTATAAATATATAATGTTAGGTTTTTGCTCTAATTTAATTCGAGGAGCAAAGCAATAAGTATCAAATTTTTTTTTAATTTTATTGATTTCAGAGAGGAAGGGAGCATGAGAGATAGAAATATCAGTGATGAGAGAGAATCATTGGTCAGCTTACTCCTGTACGCCCCCTACTGGGGATGGAGCCTGTAACCTGGGCATGTGCCCAGACCCAAATCAAACTGTGACCTCCTGGTTCATAGGTTGATGCTCAACCACTGAGCCACACTGGCAAGTATCAGCATTTTAGATCTGGACTAGAGAAAGTTCTGATTATTATGGTAGTCAGAATAATGGCCCCCCAAAGGTATCCATGTCCTAATTTGTAAAAAGTGTGAATTTGCAAAGTTATATGGCAAAGAGAAATCAAGGATGCATGTGGAGTTAAGACTGCTAATCACTCAATGGAGAATTTTTCCTGGATTATCTAGAAGGGCCCAAAGTAATCACAAGGGCCCTTAAAAGTAGAGAAAGGAAATGGAAGTGGAGGTTAGAGTAATGTGATAACGTGCTTGTAAAACACTAGACTTACCATTGCTGGCTCTAAAGATGGAAGAAGGGAGCCACAGACCAAGAAATGCAGAATACTTCTGGAATCTGGAAAATGACAGGAAAGAAATTCTTCCCTAAAAACTCCAGAAAGGAATACAACCTTGCAGACACCTTGATTTTAGTCCAGGGAGATCTAGGTTGGATTTCTTTCTAACCCACAGCATTATAAGAAAATAAATTTGCCTATTGTATATGCCACTAAGTTTTTGGGAATTTGTTATACCAGTAAAAAGGAATACAATTAGCAATAATAATTATGTCTTATTTATATAAAACATATGTATCTGGCTTATGTGTTTAAGTTTGTAAGCATGCTTTCACATAATTTTGAATACTGGGGGATATTTAATCATCTCAACTTCAGTGGACAAGGCAGTGATCCAAAGCAGCAAGGAGGCTATTCCAGTAACCTAGGCAATAAATGAGGGTGGCTTGACCCTGTGGGCTATAGTCAGAATTCGAGTTGGAATACTGATACCAAATGTGATGGTGTTAGAGGTGGGGTCCTTGGGAGGTCCTTAAGTCATGAGGGTGGAGACCTGAGGAGTGGACTTGGCACTTTTATGAAAGAGATCCCACAGAGCTCCCTAGCCCCTCCCACCACGTGAGGGTACAATGAAAAGTATGCAGCATGGAAGAGGGGCCTCACCTGACCATGCTGACACCCTGACTTCAGACTTGTAGCTTCCAGAACTGTGAAGAATAAATGTCTGTTGTTTATAAGCCACCCAATGTGCTATTTTGTTATATTAGCTCAGATGGGCTAAGGCCCTGGGTCAGTGAAAATAATAGGAATTGATCAGATTCTAGATGTGTTTTGAAGTTAGAGTCACCAGTTTTTGCTGGCAGATGAAATATGGGCATGAAAAAAAGAGTAACTATGAGTGCAGTATTTTGGACCTAGATATTAGCAGCGTGACTGTGGATGGATCAGTTTGAGAATATAAGAGAGAATTAGAAGTTTAATTTTAGACAAACTGGGTTTGAAATATCTAATGGGCACAGAATACAGAAGTTGGGTAGGCAGTGAGGTATGTAAGTCTGGAGTTCTAAGTCTGAAACGGTATAAAATTGGGAATCTGATATGCTGTGAAAGTTGACATAAGCGGAGCCATTTTAAAAATGAAGTTGGAGTTGCCATTGAAGAGGAAATGCCTTGCACATCTTGGCCCTTGAAACTGTGAAATGTTTGAAGTAGGCCAAGCCAACCTTGTCTTACAAACAATTGTTTGGAAAGCCATCAGGAAGTAGACATCCTGGCCACAGGACTGAAGATTATGGGCCCTCTATCTGAATATAGAATCAGTCACCAACCATCCATAGCCAAGAGTAGCTCAGTTTACCAGCAACTATAGAAATACCTTCTTTTTATGTAATTATTCCTTTCCTTTTCTCGTAATAACCTGCTGCCTTTACCCTGTGATCAGGACACTTATTTGGATTTCTGCCTGAATCTGTGCTTCCAGAATTGTAATCCCTTGATCCTAAACAAATGCTTATTGCCTCTCATTTTGGCTTTTTAATTTTAGGTGAACAATGCCAGTGATGTTTGAAGTTGTGAGAATGCATGAAATCACCTAGGGAGTGAGTATGCAGAGCAGTAATGTTGTAGAATTGATACCTGAGGCATGGCAACTTTAAGAGGTCTGAGAGATAAGGAGAGATAGCCAATGAGATTCAGAAAGTTTGCTAAAAGAGAGAAAACAATAGCAGGCCAGTGTGTGATCCCTGAAGCCACGTGAAGATAGTGTTAATTCTTGTTCTTAGATGCTGCTTGTAAGTCAAGTGATATGAGTAACACTTGTAGACCCAAGGTATGATTGATTCGTCTACATCACTTTTTCTCAACCAGCTGTAACTGGCATTCTGGATCAGATGCTTTTTGGTGTTAGAGTTTATCCTGCTCATTGTAGGGTATTTCCCAATATCCCTGATTACTATGCACTAGATACCAATAGCATGGTCCCAGTTGTGACAACCAAAAAATGTCTCCAGATGTCAAATTTCCTTTTGGAGACACTTGGCCTCGGTGGAGAACTACTGTTCTACATATATTCTAACTTGCAGTATTTCCATTTATTTAGCCCCTGTTGAAAGCCCAGCAGGCTGGCAGAAGAAAATCCTGAGATTAAGGCAGAAGTGATCCTCTATCAGGAAGGTTGGGAATTGTCAACAGAAAGCCAGCAGCCTTTACTCCAGACAGAAGGGCAGACCATCCATTTCATGGCTGAATTGCCTTTCAATGATAGCTTGATTAGCATCATTTTCTACCAGGGCATCTTCGGAGCACTTCTCACAGAAACTAACGCTACCAACCTTCAGGGTGAAATGGAAATCCTCCAACTTGATTGTGCAGGCAATTGTCTAGACTCCGAAGTGCCTAATTAACTTTGTTTTCTTGGTGTCTCTGTGCCTGGAGGACCAGAAACAAGCAATTCAGCACACTAAAGAAATAATTTCCTAGTGAGGTAATTATCGCCGCTGCAGTCAGTCACACTTCCCGTCCCAATGACCATGGAGGTCGAAAAAACAGAGGACACAGGCTTTTAAGGATCTGTCTTTGTTAACCTGTTCCTGCACAGGTCTCAGTCCAGGGAGCAGGCCCTAATCCCATGTCCGGTCCCTGTCCGACCACTTCTGGCATTCTGAGCCTGGGCTACATCTTCACCGTGAGACCTCAGTTTCCTCATTTGTCATATGGAAATAGAGCCTATCACTGGCCCAGCGTATTAATGTACTCACCAAGGGCCAAGCGAATCCAACAGCTAAAATGATAAACTGATAGTGTTGATAGAGGAATTTGTCAGCCAGTTTTAAACTTCTAGCCATCACTGGGCCACCCAATGTCTCTAGAGCCTTGTGAATTAATGTGGAAAAACAAATCCTGTAGCTATAAGTAACACATCACCTAAGGGTTTAATGATGCTGAAGCTGTTAATTTGTTAAATATAACGATTTAAACTATGCCAGATGTCTCTTTGTTTAGGATTTCCCAAGCTTCTATTATCCTCCCAGAGGATCTTAAGAAATTCACACATAACTGCCCACCTGGAGGATTATTCCAATCTGGCGTTTACAGAGCACCTACTAAGTGTCAGTTACGCATTCGTTCACCTGCTCTTCACATGGCTGTTTCGGATGTCTTGGTCTGTGCTTTCTTTATCTTTCAGTTAGGGTTGTCAGATTTAGCACGACATGGGGTATGTTTATACTAAATATATACCATACACTTATATTAAGATAATTATTTGTTGTTTATCTGAAATTCAAATTTAATTGGGTATCTTGTATTTTATGCCACAACCCTATTCCAAGTGCAATGCCCACTGCACTTCTCAGGTAAGACTAACAGCATTTTCATTTCCATTTATTCATTCTCTCCATTGAACTTATTGCCCATTTATGTAAAGATGTGTGCATCTGCGTGGAGGTGTGTGCGTACTTGGAGAGAAAGAGAGGAATAAAGCATAGCATCTCAGAATGTTTTATGTATCAGTTATGCTGCATTAGAGGATCAGAATGCTTTTCATTTTATTGAAATGGCCTCATTTTTCCAAACGATCGCATAATTTCTACCTCTAATATCAATTGTGCATCAAAAATATCACCAAAATTGCTAGAAAGAAAAGTAATTTTCCCTATTGCCTCACTAACATCATTGTAAACTAAGCCAGTGTAACCAATGGAGCCACTCAGCAACCTGCAGTGCAGTTATATTATCTGCTCTTAGAGTCTTTACAGAGATATGATTGTGTGCAAAACACACAAGGGGAAGAATAAATGAAGCAAACTGTCCCTATCCTAGGAATGGACATTGACACCTCAGGGAGCTTACCATCTAACAAAGCTACTATATGAATAGGGCTGTGGGACCACTGGCCCCTCAAAGATGGAGAGAGGCTCAGGTCCCCTTGCTTTTTAAGCAACCTGATATGTTAAAAAATTAAGAAATCCCAAAATAGAGTTTCAAAAATGATAATATACTTTTAACATTTACATTTAACAGTTCAACCCTGAAAATTATAACTCAATATCATTGTATTATTCTTCACTCAAAAATGCAAGATGTATTTTTTAAACATTAATTCATATGTCATTATAGGTTCTGGGGGGGGCGGGAGTGTCCTAAAATATACTCATCTGGACATAGTACCTGAAATTCTCAACTTGCAGCTTGCTGTAAATATGTGAAACAGATTTCCATTTCCTCCAAATCGGGACCATCAGGCAATCAACAGATAACCATTTATGTTTACAACATTAATGTTTCTGTGGCTGACTATCTTGACTGATAGCAAAAGTTATTACCGACTACTATGTTCCTGGGTGCAAGTGTGCAAATGTAGGGTCATGTTTTCCTAGTTGAATACTTTCCTTGGTGAGCTGTCCCATATCTTGTCAGATCCCAAAGTGGGAGGGGTCCTACAAGTTCGTGTCTCTTAAGATGACTAACAGCTAATGACCAGATTATAGAAGATGGATTTTAAGTGAATAAATATTGGTCAGTGGTCCAATTTGTTTCATTATTCACTGATTTTTAAAATTCTTTCTATGATTTATTTATGATTTTAAGTGAATAAATATTGGTCAGTGGTCCAATTTGTTCCATTATTCACTGATTTTTAAAATTCTTTCTATGATTTATTTATTCAACAAATACTTGTTGAATGCATATGAAGTATAAGGCATGAGTTTAGGCTCTAGAGAAGTAGCCACCAATCAGACTTCACTCACCCTGCCCTTGGGGATTTACAGTCTATCAGGCTGGAAGACAATAAAAATTAAAAGTATAATAACTACCAGAAGGAAGAGGCACCAGACATTATAGGAGTCCTTAGCAGAAGACCTGTCTTTGGGAGTTCTAAACTGAGTTACTTGAAGAAGTGACTTTCAGGAGTAAGCTAGGCGGATCAGTGAGGTTTCCCAAGTTAAGAGACCAGGGGCAAAGTATTCCAGGCAGAGGGTGGAACTTGCATGAGGGCCTGGAGGCAGGAAAGGGGTTGGTGAAAGAAGGAAAAAGAAAAACGAGAAGGAAAAAACAAACTCACCTGAAGGATGAGGGGGACAGTGGTATTCAAGGTAGAACTGGAGAGATAATCTAAAAAATTGGCACCAGACATTATAGGAGTCCTTAGCAGAAGAGGTGTCTTTGGGAGTTCTAAACTGAGTTACTTGAAGAAGTGACTTTCAGGAGTAAGGCGGATCAGTGAGGTTTCCCAAGTTAAGAGACCAGGGGCAAAGTATTCCAGGCAGAGGGTGGAACGTGCATGAGGGCCTGGAGGCAGGAAAAGGGTTGGTGAAAGAAGGAAAAAGAAAAAAGAGAAGGAAAAATAAAAACTCACTTGAAGGATGAGGGGGACAGTGGTATTCAAGGTAGAACTGGAGAGATAATCTAAAAAATTATTTCTAGACATTTACAGGGAGTCATAGAGTCTAGCCAAACATCTTTTAAACTTGCTTTATTTCTATAATATATTTTATGTACTCTAACCAGAATAATCTTTATTAATACAAATCTAAGTACACAATGACTCACTTAAGCCTCTTAAGGACTTCCCATTGCTGGCCCTTGACTACTCCACGTTCCTCTCTCTTGTCAATTCCTCCCTCACTAGCTACATTCCAGAACTATGGCGACATCTCCAAATGCATTTTGCACTCCCTTGCCTCCAAGCCCATGCACATACTATTCCCTCTGTCTGGAATGTTCCCTGTATTCTCCTTTTCCTACTTATCTTTCATGTTGCAACCTTGCATGCAGGCTTCCCTGGTTACTTAGGTCTGTGTTAGGTGCCTGACCTTATTGATCTCAAAGCACTTAATAAACTATGATACAATTGCCTATTTACTTGGCTCTTTTCCTCAAAACACTATAAACTCTTTGAGAGTATGGATTTGCCTGCCATATTTATCACAGTGTCTCCAGCACTTAGCATAGAGCTTAGCATACAACTGCCAATACAATGTTGTTTAATTAATGAATCAATATTACAAGGTGATATTGATCTTGCCCCAAACATACTAAAACTGAATGAATGAATATTTGAGCAGATTTTTCCAAGTAAAAGAAAAGTGAAAATCAGTGGATGTCATGAATATTCCTACGGTAGGCTAAATAATGTCCCTTGTCCCCCAAATGTCCACATCCTAGTTCCTGGAACCTATGAATAATTACCTTACACAGCAAAAGGGACTTTGCAGATGTGATGGAATGAATGGTCTTCATAAGGGGAAATGATCCTGGATTATTTGGGTGGGCCCAAGAACATAAGAGGCAGGCAAGTCAAAGTCAATGAAAGCGGTATGATGACAGAGAGTCAGAGAAGACATGATAAGGGAGCAGGAAAGAGAGAGGGGGGGAGAGGGAGAGAGAGATTGGAAGATGCTACACTATTGGCTTTGAAGATGGAGGAAGGGGATGGGAGCCAAGCTGCACATGCAGCCTTTACGTAGAAGCTGGAAAAAACAAAGATAAGGATTCTCCCCTAGAGCCCCCAGACATAAGGAAGCCTTACAGACACCTTCGTTTTAGGATTTCTGAATTCTAGAATTATAAGCTCATAAATTTGTGTCTTTTTAATTACTAAATGTTTGATAATTTCTTACAGTAGCAATAGTATACACAATATATTTAGCTTCTCTCATATAAAGATACTTCGGAAAATAGAGAAGAGCACAGAGGTTAGGCATAAATGACTATAACTCTTTTTAAAAATATATATGTATATATATTTTTAAAAATTTATATCATCTCTCTTTATTGATTTCAGAGAGGAAGGGAGAGGGAAAGAGAGATAGAAACATCAATGATGAGAGAGAATCATTGATCAGCTGCCCCCTGCATGCCCCCTACTAGGGATCAAGCCAGCAACTGGGGTATGTGCCCTGACCTGGAATTGAACCACAACCTCCAGGTTCATAGGTGGATGCTCAACCACTGAGCCACACCAGCCGGGTATGAACGACTGCAACTCTTATTTGTGATCTGATATACTTGGAACTGATTCCATTCTTTCCCCTAGCTCATTAGATGAGATGTTTCAAACAATAATAGTTTTAAAAGAGAAATCTGAATCAGGTTTATTCTATAAAAGTCAAGAGGAAGACTAAAACAGTATCATTAAAAATTTTTATAAATTGTACTTGAGGTCAATGGATTTTTTGTTTGTAAATTAATTGGATAATTCAATGAGTTCAGCTAGCATCAGAATTACACCAAATAGAAAAGAATAGGGAAAATAAAAGCAGTCACTGCCAGATTCCTCAAACTTAGTTATATTTAAATCAATTATTCACTTGGCAGCAACATTTGACCATTTGCAAAAAGAATTAAGTCTTGATAATTAATTCTGTTTGCTTCCAATTGGCTAGCTGCACAGTTCCAGCATCACTACGTAGTTGTGGGTTTTTTTTTCCAGCCACAATCTCCTCTTTTAGGTCCATAAAGTATTTTAAAGTCAACATGTGGCATGCCTGTCTACTTTAATGAAGTATATTAGATCACCACTGGAATTTTCTAATAGTGGCTACAGTTTTCTTGCCATCAGCTAGTCACTGAATGGACCATTAAACCTCGTGTTAAATTTCATTATGAAAACCTCTAATGATGTGTTCTGTTAAAACCCAAACTGTGTTGTGCTCTACCCAAAAGTAACCCAGTATTGTTTCCTAGAATTATTTTAATTGGATTTTAATTTTTTATATTTAATTGCAGATTTTATTTGGTTTAATTACAAACCTATATTTGTTAAGAAGTGCAGGGTTGGCATTTTCCAGTGACTACAACATTTTATTTTTTAAAAAACAGAATAAAAATTACGATAGACTAACTCATTTTATGAGATGATTAATTGTATTCCAGATTTCTATGCATTTTTGATGAATGATTTCCCATAGTAAGATGACTGGAATGGCGTATCAGGGCACCATTATTCATTTTAATAGGTTTGTACAAAGTGCATATCACCATTATTATAGACCAGCTGTGAAGATGTAGATTTCATTCCATCTTCATCCATTTTTAAGTCTGAAAAACTCAGCTTTGTGAATTAGAGAAAGAGAAAAATTATCCTGAGATTAATAAGTCCTCAGATTGGCTTCCACTACTATATAGGCGGAAAACAACTTTTTGATCTATAATTTTCACAAATCTCTTGCTCTGTCAGTGTTAACTACCTTTGTTTAGTTCTAGCTAATAATGATGGCTGATGGTTGTGGATGGCTACAGTGAGGTCTCTCTTCCACACTCCACCCTAAATTAGAAATAAAGTTACTTTTTTATCTTAAAGTCATAAAATTATCAAATTAGGTATGTGATCCATTTGTAGCAGCAAATTAGCAGAATGCTTCTAACAGTTTGAATACAAATTTGGGGAATATTCCAAATTTAGGACTAGATAGTGTTTAGTAAAAGCAAAAAATGAATGAACTGCATGCATAGCCTGGTTTAAAATATAAATGAGATTTTAAAAAAGATGATTAGCCAGACATGAGAGAATATAAAGAAAAATTTCATCAATACCTATATAAGCCCTTTCTATGAATATATTAGTCTAGGGAAGGTAACTTCATCTATAGTAGTCCCCCCTTATCCACGGGGGATGTGTTCCAAGACCCCGAGTGGATGCCTGGAATCATGGATAGTACCAAACCTGTGTGTACTAGGACATACATACTTATGACAAAGTTTAATTATAAATTAGCCACAGTAAGAGATTAAAAACAGTAACTAACAATAAAATAGATCAATTATAACAAGATACTGTAATAAAAGTTGTGTACATGGTCTCTCTCTGTTTGTCTCTCAGAATATCTTATTATAGTGTACTCACCCCTCTTCTTGTGATGATGTAAGATGATTAAATAGATAAACTTATTCTTGAATCTGTGTACCATCCCTTACTCGAAGTAGAAAGCATGGTGTCACTTGTTTCAGGGTTCTCCTACTAAAGTCTTCATGTAGGCTCAATGCTGTCTTTCAACATGTGGCCATCAATTGGAACATATTTTCTTTTTTTAAAAAAGATTTTTTTCTGATCACCATTTATCCCCCCTATACCCTCTTTGACCTCCACCCCCCCCACCTACCCTCACCCCCCACAATCACCACACTGAGTCCCTGTCCATTAGTGTTTTTTTTTCTGTTGTTTTTTTTTTGCCACACATTTTTGGTTCATGTCTTTCACCCACACATTTAATTGCTTTCCCACCATGCACTGTGGTGGTAACATTTGCAGTTTGAGGTGCAACAGCAAAACCAGCATGAATTTATTTTTCCTTCTTCACAGTTTCATAGATTTGCTCTCATCATAGATCTTAGCAACCTCAGCATATGGTTTTTTAAAATTTTCTTTTGGAGTGGAGAACTTTCACCTTTTCATTTAAAGGAAGAACTGTATGCTTCTCTTTGGCGTATCCGAATTGCAGCATCACTCCTTTTGTGCTTTTTGAGTAAAGCAAGCATTACTTTAACACAATCACTGTGATACTGAGACAGTTGATCTGATCACCATGATGGCTACTAAGTAACTAGCAGGCAGGTAGCATGGAAAAGGAATGATTCATGTCCTGGGCAGGATGGAGCTGGACCATGGGAAATTTCATCACACTACTCAGAATGGTGTGAAATTTAAAACTTATGAATTATTTATTTCTGGAATTTTCCATTTAATATTTTTGGACCACAGTTGACCATGGGTAACTGAAACGGTGGAAAGCTAAACTGTGGATAATGGGGAAATACTGGATATGGCTTTTTGTGAAGGTTGTCTTTGTAGTAATTGTATTGAATGTGAGGGCCACCAGATATTATAACCAAGATGCTTTAAACATTAGCCTCTTCTGACTCCATCCTCCCCTACCAATATTGTGATCATTTGGCTTCCCATGTAACTCGCTGATGAGGGGAAAGATTGTGCTGTTTAAGCTAACTCAGGCATTTCACTTGTGAAAGTGGCATTTTGAAAATGATATAATCTAACATCTAATCCCTTACACAGTTCCCAGACCTAAGTCAGTTCACAAGTTCAGTATTTGTTAAATGAAAGGGAATCCATGTCCCTTTGAAGCAGGACTCACTATCCCAAACCATACACCCTCACCGCCCCCAAGGGACCTGCAGCAATATCCAAGGGGAAGGGGAACACGCAAACCTTTGAGAAGTGATTAGATATGGACTTCCATGTTCACAGAAGATCAGAGCAACCCATCAGAGACATGGTTTCCAAGGTGAGATCTTTGAGGAATCAAGAGTTGGTTCACCCTACATAAAAACCATCATGATCAGCTAAGGTGCTGGTCCTGGGTAAAAAATAAATTCAAATGGGAAGTGAGATAAAGGCATTTGCATTTTAAGTTAGTTCTGTTTTCTTCCTTGAACCCTTATTATTAAAATGATTCTTTTTTATTTTTTGACTTAAAATTTCATGAAACAGGACACTTCTGGAGATGTTTGAATGGGTAATAGTGCCATATACAGTAGAGTACCTTTGTGTCCTTTACTTACTAGCCCGTAGGAACTGTGTGAAATGAGAGCAGTAATGCTACTATCTCCTCTCCATGAACTTTGATTTTATTTTCCAACTGTAAAATGAGGTGTTTAGATTACTTTGTTTAATTTCTTTCCAGCTTAAAGATTGTATAATATTTGAAGAGTGTAATGACAAAATCCAGCATAAAAAATGAGTTCATTTACTTTTACCTCTTATTAAATCTCCTTAATGTGACTTTTTCCCTTAGTTCTTGGAGGAACTTTTAGTTCTTATTGGAGTTAGACTTTTTACAGAGGTAGAAAGCCAACCAACTTCATGACACTCTAATTGGGATAAAACTGGATGGTTGACCTTTGGGGCTAATACAAAATGAATGAAATTCAACAACCATGTTCTAATCCAACAATGTGCCTGACAAAGAGAGGTAAAGATTGAAACAAACTAGGAAATGTAGTTAACACTAATGCCTTTTATTTTTGCAACTCTATTAACAACCAGTGCTATAAGCTTCATGGCTCAAAGGTTCTTCAACAGATTTTATTAACTGTGGGTAGCATGTGAATAAGAACAGAATTACACAGGATTGAATGAAGCCAAAAAGCCAGTTTTTAAAATATTTTTACTTACACCAGAACCTGGCACTCCTTGAAACTGTTAATTGGTTTGTGGACTGACTTGAGGTTTGGCATATGAAAGCATGATATGAATGGAGGCCATGAGGTTTGCATGGAAGGACTCCCTTCTCTGTTTCTCTTTATTTTCCCTGAAAATATTACAACTCTTTAATGCTTAGTTTTTCTATCTTTAAATAATTTCCACTCTGCAATGTGAAGATTAAATGAGATAGCGCCTGTAACATGATTATAGTGCCTGGAATATAACAGAGGTCAACTGATTAAAAAAAGATTTAAAAAATCTTCCCCCCACTGATTTCAGAGCAAGCACAAGAATAGAGGAAATAAAATTGATTTAAGAGAGAGTTTGAGCTGGACCTAAAGATGTAAACATTTTGGGTACCACTAATTAAAATGGTACAAGTACAAAATAAGGCCAATTAGGGGAGATTTAAATTTAGGGCCCCCCCAGTGAGAAAAGAGCCAGATTGGATAACACTCAGAAGCTCAAATAGGCCTCAATTATCAAGAAATAGTTGTGTTCATCCGCAAGTCCAGAAAACAAAGGATATATTTAATGCGATTTTCAGGTTTTGTTCAGATGTTTGGCATCATGGAGAGACTAATCAAGCAAACTCTAACCTTATTTAGAAATGAATACATTCCTGGCTAGAGCAATGAATAAATGTTAAAAAGAAATGAATTCAGGCTTTCTCCTTTTTTCTTCCCTTGATCCAGAGGGGATGCCTGGAGATCTGAAATGCTGCCAGTTAATTGGATGTTAGCTAAGCACTGAGTTTGGAAATAACACTCTTTGACAACTATTCATAGAATTATTTTTATTCTCTGATGTCCTAGGGATTCTCCCAGGAGTTAACTGAGCTCAGCCAATTACCCCCCATCCTTTTTATCTCTTCCCAGATTGGATGGAAGGGGCAGAGTACCAGTGTTCAATTAATGACTTCATCCTAATAAAATCTAATTATTGAGGTGGTATGTTAATTCAGAGCTTTAGATAATTTATATCAGCTAAAGCTTGTTGTTGTTTTTTTCCTCCCTTGGTGAATCAAGCCGTTTGTAAGTAAATTAACTGTCAAAAGTAAAAAGGAAAAATGTAATCAAATTTAAGATTATCTTTAGCATCCTTGCCCACATAGCAGTATCATCTACATACCAACAACATGATTACCAACATTTGATTTTTTCGAAAAGCTCTGGATGTTACCTATGTTAAATGCAATGCTGTGTAAGAATTACTCTCCATGTATCAGGTGTTACACAGTTAAATGACATTCTTACACACTTCAGCAATGCTTAAACTCTAACTGCATGCTTCTGTGCACATGGCACTCATTATTAGCCACAGCCTAATTATACCATAATCACAGAATCTGAGAAACCTAATTATAAAATCAGAGAAATCAAAGACTGAAGGAAAAAAACTGAAACAGTGAATTTTTTTGAAGAAAAAAAAACTAATATGTTATGCATCTGTACAATCCTATGAGGTAAATCGAACCCACTTTTTCTTGAGTCCCTTGAATTCACACAGAAAGATAGACACAGAAGCAACTTTAAACTACTGAGATCTTAGCAAACACACTTTCCAGGTAACTGTTTCTGTACTTCTAAATAACCAGTCAGCTCATGTGTAAAAAGTAGAAAAGGTTTTCATGTCTGCTTTGTTTCTGGGGCAGCCCCATGGCAACCAGACAAGATAATGCATATCAATTTAGAAAGTTATTTCACAAATGTCTGAGCATATATCCCGGTGTGATCACAGGGTTACCAAACAGCCATCAACTTATTCAATATACATCAACAATATATATTAATTATAGCTCTTTCCCGAGGCTCCATTTTAAGTACTAGGGAGATAGCAATGATCAAATCAGACAAATTCCTTCCCGAGTGGGATTTACATTCTAATCCAGTAAAGAAATTCCTTAGCAAAGCCATTAAGTTGTGTTAAGTGCTATAAAGAGAAATAGAGTAAGAGACAGGGACTTGTTTAGCTTGAGAAGCCAGAGAGGGCATTTGAGCAGGACACCTGCTTCCAAAAGTAGTGAGCCATGGGGAGGTAGGAAAGGGCATTCCCAGTAGAGGACAGGCTCATGTCATGAGGTGATGATGAACTCACACCCTCTCAGAACAACAGGATGAGGTCAGAGCAAGGCCCGATGCACATTAGGAGCTTGGATTTTAACCTGAGTTCAGTGGGAAGTCACTGCGGTGTTTTACATGGCAACTCAAACATATCAAATTATGTTTTCTTCTCTTTTAATTATTCAAGTATAATCTACATCCAGTAAAATTTACTCCTTTGGAATATGTACAATTCTGCTAGTTTTGACATAGATAAATAATTGTGTACTTACCACCACAATCGACATATACAACTGCTCTAACACCCACAAGAATTGCCCATGGCCCTTTGCTGTAACCTCCACGCCCACTAAATCTTTTCACTATTGATGCAGGCATTCTGGGGGTCTGGGCACCTGAGGGTCCAGGACCCAGGTGGGTTCATGGCTTCACAGGAAAGGATTCAAACTCAAGCCAGCATAGAGTTTAAAGTGAAAGTATTTGTTAGTGAGGCAGTGAGATAGAGAGGGATTACTCCACAGACAGAGCAGCCCCCCTTTAGTGGAATTTGCTTCCTTTTCTGAGGTGCATTTAATTGGGGGTTGGGGGAGGAATATTCAGGATCTTCCAGGAAAAGGGGAGGAGATTGCTTAGCAGGACTATAGCTCCCTTGATGATTTTGTGTCCTTATATGGGCTTTCTGTTTCCAAGCAAGGTGGTGCTTCTGGTTGCGTGGTTTAGCATGTTAATGTATTACAATGAGTGCATAATGACGGGTACCATTAGATAAAATTTAGCTATGTTGGATGGAAATGGTCTCTGTGTTTTAAATCATAAATCCGGGTTTAACTGTCCAGGGGAGGGACAGTTTTCCTTCTTCTTGACAGTTACTGTAGCTTTTATCTATTGCAGCTGCTCAGCCACACATGCTATCTCACTGTCACCACAGTTCTGCCTTTTCAGAATGTCATATCAATGGAATCACATAGTTCAGTCTTTGCGTCTGATTTCTTTCACCTAACATAATGTGTTTGAGATTCAGCCCTGTTGTTGAGTGTTATCAGTAGTTGGTTCCTTTTTATGACTGAAGTAGAGGCCCGATGCAGGAAATTCGTGCAAGAGTAGGCCTTCCTTCCCCCCGGCTGTCGGCACTGGCTTCCCTCTGGCACCCGGGCTTCCCTTGCAGCCCTGGCTTCATCTGGAAGATTGTCTGGTCTAATTAGCATATTACGCTTTTATTATATAGATAGTATAGTGTTGATTGTATGTACTACCATTTATATGTTTAAACTTAATTTAATTTAAAATTTAAATAATTAAACTGTTTCTCAGTTTCCCCCCATTTACAATGTAATGTGCTATACACATCCTCAGACAGTTTTTTGAATGAAAATAGGGTTTCATTTCACTTGGGTAAGTACCAAGGAATAGGATTACTAGGTCGTATAATGAGTATATGTATAAATGTAGGAGCAACTGCCAAACTCTTTTCCTAAGAAGCTGCATCATTTTGCATTCTTATTAGCAATGTGTGCATTTCAGTTGCTTCACATCTTCACCCACTTACTTTTTGGTGGGGGGTGTTGTTGCCTTTCAGATTTGTTTTTAACGTCTCACTTTGGCTACTGAAGGGGAACTGTAATAGGCAAGAATGGAAGACAAACAAGTAGGGCTATTGCAGTAGTGAAGGTGAAAGACGACTGTGCATGAATGAGATGTCATGAAAGAGATAATAAGAAACATCAATTTCAGGATATAATTTGAGGGTACAGGTGAAATTGGACATCGTGTGAGGGAAGCAACAACCTAGGGGATTGAGCTAAATGGGATCCAGTGAGGAAGACTAGGTTTTGAGATGGGAAATCAAGTGTCTTTTAGATCTGTTGAGATGCCTCTTGAACATGCAAGACAAAATATCAAGTAATTAGATAACTCTACAAACTGAAGGTCAGAGAAGTGATATGAACTAGATATATGAGTCTGTTACTCAGATAGGGTTGGAGATTTACATTTGGGAGTTACTTTGTGATATTTAAAACCATTGCATAGGATGAGATTTCCTCGAGAAGGTATATAGAGAAGTGAACCCTGTCACCACAATTAGAATTAGGAACTAGTCACAATTACTGGTAGGAAGTGGCCAGTGGATTAGAAATCCACAAGGCAATTTTATAATCCAGTGCTTGCTATTGGCCATTGTCAAGTATGTAGATAAAAGTATAGACAGTGCAAGGTTATGTAGCTCTGAAAAATAATTGTCTGATTTTGGTGGTGGGTGTAGTCTTCCTCCCTTGTCCTCCTCAAACATTTGTAGCAATTATTTAAATATGAATGAAAAGGTGACTCAGTCCCAGGATGAGAGTAGAACTCCTATGCACTGAGCTCACAACTTTCTGGTAGGATGATTAAAAGGCAGACCTGTATGAGGAGGTTCATATGAGCACCTGGAAAAAGGATACTTCTGATGCATCCTCAGTTTCTCCACAGCACAGACAACGTTGTAAAAATAATGAAAACTGCAAAGGTGGAAGCATATGGAAGATCCCAGCTTTGGAGTTAGGGGGATTGGATTTGAACACCTCTAGAGTCTCAATAGACTATAGGGGCGGATATTTTTACAACATTAAGTCAGATCTTGTTGCTCCCCTGTTTAGAACCTTCCTTTAGCTCCTCATATCCACAAAATAAAAAAATAAAAAATCCCTACAGGGTCTGCTACTACCCTATTTAATCAGTGCATCTGCCTTATCCCTTACCTCTGATGTTCTCCTCTCTAGGTCTCCCCTCTCTCACTTCTATTTTAGATACTATGTGTGTGCTAACTGTTGAGCACAGCAGGCACATTACCACCTCCATCCTGAAATGCTCTCCCTTCTTCCAGGAGTGTCCTCCCCCAAGGACTCCTCCTTGCTCAGGCCCTCCCCTCCTTTAGGTCTTTGCTCAAAGTTACCTTCTTAGAGCACCTTCTTCTCCTGACTTCTATAGGATGGCTGCATCCCTCCACTCACTTTCTCTGGCTTATTTTTCTCCACAATACTTTCTGTCAACTGACATATGGTGGATGTGCATGTGTGTAAACTGTAATATGTTTATTTGTATTTATTTTTATATACATAAATTTAATGTCTTTCCTTTTCCACTAATGCATAAGCTCCCTGTGGAAATGAATTCTGAATGTCTTTTTTTTACTACATTATCTTCAGGAACCAGAACAGTCTGGCCCATAGTAAGCACTCAGTAAATATGTATTGGATGAATGAAGTAAACAATGTGCATAAGTCACTACACGCAGTGTCTATGTATTGTAAGACAATGACAAATGATTGTGTGGTATGATCACTGATATCATTATTAATAGTCTTTTTAAAAAATTAAATTCCTTAAATGTTAACTGGAATCAAATTTTGAGACATCAGTGCACAGCTGTTATATTTGTCTTTACCCAAAACTGAGTAGTTAGCCTTTTAGCTGGGTTGCCCCGAAGTCTAGGAAATCTCGCAGACCTGGGGTAGGCTTCTGAAGCTGGGAGCTGCACCTTCAATGCTGCTTGAGCTATATTTAGCTGCACCTGCTTCTGAAGGGTATTTCTGTCTGTGCAATAAATGAGTTGGGCTTGCAGAACACTGTCTTTGGTATAAGCCAGCTACTAGAAAACCAGGCTGTATTTCTAAGTCAGTGAAATTGGATCCCAGAAACAAGTATATTATGTCCCAGCCTATTGACCATTGAGCTGGGTCCCATCTGGGTTTCTTCTCCAGCTCTCAGTTGTTTAGAGGTTCAGGTTAAAAAATCTAACATTTGATTTTTTTTAGAGGCCCGGTGCACGAATTCGTGCACCAGTGGAGTCTCTCGGCCTGGCCTGCGGGATTGGGCCAAAACTACCCCCGAGAGGTCCCGTATTGTGAGAGGGTGCAGGCCAGGCTGAGGGACCCCGGCAGTGCACAGTCATAAAAGATAATTGTTAGGGTTTGGGCTGGTGATATGGGCTTGTGGAGCTGATGGGAGGGGAACTGAGCTGGCAGCACAACAGGTCAGGCTCACAGAAGATCTGAGAAAAGGGAGGAAGATGGTCAGCACCTGAGGAGCATCCTGTGACTCTGTCCTCCCACCACACATACTTCCTATAGGCTATTGTCTCCAATGAAATTAATTTACCTCTATCTCTAGGAATGATAGTATTACCAAAAATAAGACAGTTAGCACATGGGATCCCCTTGGCCATGATGATTGGCTTGGGGTTGGCCACATGATGAAGATGGTTAAGTCAGAGTGGAAGCCAGGACTTATGTTCAAAAGTTGAAGAAAAAGAGAGTAAGTTTGACATGGACCAAGAAGCATGAATCACATAGTGTTGTGAGCTGTTGGCAGTCACTGGGTGACAGTGATGGAAGTCAAACTTTGGATGACAGTGATTATAAAAGGGGAAGACGAGAGAGGGAAAAATGGAACAGGTCCTCAGTGTTATTTGCTTTTTTTTTTTTAATCCTCACTCAAGGATATGTTTTTTTATTGATTTCAGAGAGAGAGGGAGAAACATCAATGTGAGAAAGAAACATAGATAGGTGGCCTCCTATAAGTGGCCTGACTAGGGATCAAACCCAAACCTGCAACCTTTTGGTGTATGGGACCACACTCCAACCCACTGAGCCACCTGGCCAGGGCCTCAGTGTTATTCTTGAATTGCTAAATCTTATTCTTCCTGAAATTTACTCCTCTTTTAGATATTTTAAAAATATAAACAATTCCATTTTCTCTGTTGTGTAAATCGGTTTGAGTTGGGAACTGATGGATGTTCTCATAAGAAACACTCAGTAAATATATATCATTTGGGAAACATAGGGACACTGAGAGCATTTAGATTTAGAGTATTATTTTTTGGAATCCAGTTTTGTTCGAGTTCAGCTTTGAGGGTTTTTATCACAAGACTAGAGGTCCGGTGCACGAATTCGTGCACCAGTGGGGTCCCTCGGCCTGGCCTGCGGGATCAGGCCAAAACTACTCTCTGACATCCCCCGAGAGGTCCCGGATTGTGAGAGTGCACAATTGGGGCCAGGGAGGGACGAGGGAGGTTGGCCAGCTGGGGAGGAACTGCGGGAGGGCTCCAGGGTGTGTCCAGACTGTCTCTCTCAGTCCTGATCAGCCAGACCCCAGCAGCAAGCTAAGCTACTAGTCGGAGTGTCTGCCCCATGGTGGTCAGTGCACGTCATAGCATGTGGTTGAGTGGCCTTAGCATATCATTACCATATTATGCTTTGATTGGCTGAACAGATGACCAGACACTTAGCATATTAGGCTTTTATTATATAGGATATCATGTTGCAATTACTTAGAAATTACCTCTACATTCCACTAATATTCTGACTTTTGCCTCTCCACAACCTCATATCTTTGATAGTCTAAGATACTGTTATAGTCTTTGATATCAACCTCATATCTTTGATAGTCATGTACTGTTAATAGGAAAATTGCAATCAACAAATTTTAACCTTTCCTTAGAATACTATACTCCAATTATTCTGTTTACCATGGCTGTGTAAATTTTTGGTCAAGCAGCAAGGATGGACCGGCTTCCGGCAGTTTACCACGGCTGTGTAAATTTCTGTTTTTTTAGTTTTCCCTTATTTCTATATTGCTAATTAGGCCCTTCATTAAAACTGTTGCAACAATTCACTGCTTCTTTTGGCAAAGATTTATTGAACACTTGGTGTGTGACTAGTGTCCCAGGCACTACTTATTTATTATGGGTTCAGGAAATATATGATAGATGATATTCCTGCTCCTATGAAACTTACAGTCTAGTAGTGGTAAAGACACATAAATAGGTGAAAAAGAAAATGATAAATTTTAAGTTCTGTGAAAAAAAATATACCAGAAACCTATTGTGACAATGAAGATGTGCAATGAATTACTCCAAAACTCCATAGTTTGCAACATTTGACATTTATTTATATCTGGGAGTGGTCTGGGGTTCAGCTGATTCAGACCAGGCTTAGATAGGTGGCTTGGTTTCAGGCTCTAGGGGCCTGTATAGCTCCGCATGTCCCTAGGTCAGCTGGAATGGATCTGCTATATAGGTTTCTCATCTTTGAACCAAAGGGCTGTATGACACATGTTCCTTGCAACAACATGCCAGAGGTGCAAGAAAGCAAGCAAAAACATGGATAGTCTTTCAGGTCCTTGGTTTGGAACTGGTAAGCTATAAAAGGAAATCATTTGGGCAAGCCAGAAGTCAAGAGCAAAGATGTACATTTTGCCCAATGATGAGGCGATACAAAGATAAAGGTGCAGGGAAGATGAATAATTGGGGCCAATGATTCACTTTGTCACACAGAATTAAACAATGAAGAATGATTGAAGTGAGGGTGTTACTTTAGACTGGGTATTTAGATTAAGACATCTTTGAGGTGAAATATGCATGATGAAGAACAGGCAGCCATGTGAGTATTTCTGGGGAGTATTTCTAGTAAAAGACTATGAGTTGTGAATAATTCTAGAGTTGCCAAATGATGGGAAGAAAATCAGAGTGGTTGAAGCATGATAAGCAAGAGAGTGTTATAGAAGACATTAAAGAAATAGGCTGAGGCCAAATCATTGAGAGCTTTGTAGTCCACTATTAATAAATGTTATTCAAATTACAACAGGGCCCCACTGGAGGGCTTTAAGCAGAGGAAAATAATGAGTTATGTTACAGAGCGAGTCCCCCAGAGACAGACCACCGACTCATAGATGGTTTGAGCAAGCAAGCGTTTATTGATTACAGATGCGAATCTGGGCCCCTGCCGTAGCTGACACGGCAGCAGGCAATCTTCGGCGAAGGGCGAAGGGCAGAGGGGCAGTCCCTCCTTTTATCACCCCTCCCGACCTTGGCTGATCTATCCTATTTCTATTGATCTATCCTATTCCTATTGTTTGGCTACTACACTAACAGCTTGCCCCCTGGGCGAGGGCCAGGCAGAATTCCTTCCATTTTGCTAAAGCTATTCTTCCCTCTGACAGGCTTTTCCCCAGCTTCCTTCTTTCCCAAGATGTCACCCTTATCTGGACTTGTTTTTCAAGTCTGGTCTTCCCCTATGTCTGATTCACGTTACAAGTTATGTTCAGTACTTTTCCACCCTGGTTGAGCCCCCCACCCTGCGATTTCTATTTCAAGTTATACTTTTAGAATATCACATTGGCTTCTCTAAGGAAAATTACTTGTAGGTGCAAGAGAGGAAGCAGAGAGAAATGTTACAGGTTATTGCAATGTTCTAGGCAGGGGACAATGGTGTTTAAACTAAGATGGTAGCAGTGGGTATAAAGAGAAGTGTACTGATAATGCAACACACATTCAAACCTTGTTTCCTGAAGTCCCCTATCTTGAACAATTTGGTTCTTGACCAACGTGTACACAGAAAAACTGTATCCATTGTGGAACCAAACTTTGGTTTTCAAACTGATAACCCTTTCAAGGTGACAGATACCTCAGCATGACAAAAAGCATCTTGCAGGGACAGAGGAGAGAATGCTTTTGTTGCTGGTGCATTAGCACAATTTTAAACATAAAAAGGCAATCAAGAGTGCTAATGTTGCTAAGGGTGGGAAAGAAACAATGATCACCAGCAACTGAAGAGGTAGAAAAACTACTGTTGATTTGGATGAACAAAAAGCAGTGAGCAGGTGACATTCATTTTGGAGGCAGTGATATGTGAAAAAGCAAAGATGCTGCATACTGACCTGAAAGACATCCCTGGACTGAATGCTAAAAGTGATTCCTTTAAGGATAGTAGGGGTGGTTCCATAAATTTAAGAAAAGAAGTGTTTATTTATAGCTTAAACAGTACATTAGACATGTACTGTATATAAGAAAGGTTAAAACATGGAATCATTGAAGGGTCTGGAACAGATTAATTCAATTTACATTATTTCTAATGGAAAAAAATGTGTCAGTTTTCGAAAACAAATCACCTCTCAAACAGCCTTCCTGAACAAATTACTAAGTTCAAGAACTGAGGTTTCACTGTATTTTGGAACCAGACCCAATAAGTCTTGTTCTATAGGAGTGATAGGTAAGATAAAGGGAAGAAATTCCAGTTGGAAACTGGTTGCCATTTACCAGTTTTTAGATAAGAAAGTTCATTTCATAGATGTGAAATATGATTATAATTCTAACCAGGTAATATTTATATAATTTTTTTTAAACTTGGAGTAGATCAAGTTCATCTCAGTTTGGATTAGATTTGGGTCAAGTAAAGGAAATTCCAGTGGCTTTTAGACTTTAATTTGGATTTTTGATAGGAAAGGTCCTCCCTCAGAAGTACTACTAACTATCTAGGTGACAAGCAGATAAAGTAAACAAACTAATATTCATTAGTATTAGCTCAGCCATGCATATGGATTCGGGTCTCTTGACCCTTGTTTCACTCCAATTGTCAAAGACAATGCCTTGGTCATCATTTTATCATGATACATTAAAGGTCAGAAATGTCAAGAGAGGCAGAATTGACATACTGCTAAGAGGCTGTCCATGAAGGCTGCAAAGGCAAATACTTAACTAACACTTTTTGTAGGAAGCAATTTAGGCAAAGGAGAAAAAAAGATCAACTGTCTATCAATTATATAAGGGGGCAGCTACCACAGAATAATATCTGGCTGTGATTCATGCCACCAAAGTCATGCTATTCAAATGGGCTAATTCCAGAAAAGTGCCCCAGGCAGCCATGAGAGATTAACCATAAAAGGGACAGGGTGTTTAAAAGGCAGTATTTAAGATTCACCCTCTGGTGCAGGGTTTAATAGTCCAAAATTAAAAATTAAACACAGGGATATGGATAGGAAAATATACTTAGGAAACTCTTTAATGATAAATAAGAAGCATGGAAATGTTGCAAAGGTTAGCAAGAAGTTACTGAACTCCCGATAGTTACCAGTGACTTGTTTGGTCCCTATAGCTAGTCCTTGTCTAAAATGCTCTCTTTAAGTAACAAATTGTAACCATACCTTTCCACTGAAATTTATCAGGGTATTCATCCTGTGAAATGTACATTTTTAGAGTTGTGAAACTTTGGCATTCTGCAGTTTTATTTTTGATGCAACAGTTATGCTCATACATAAATGGCATCAAAATACTAACATTTAAGAGAAACGTCTTAAATATAAAATGTGTTTAGTCTTGACAAGCTCACTGCTCATGACATTCTAGATTATTCTGGGGGTAGTTGTCAGCTTGGTTCTTCATACAGGTATTGTGAGTGACTAAAAACTCGTGGCAATGGACGAATTTGAGAAAAATACAGATAACTGACCAATTTTTAAGTGCCTACTGGAGTGCAGTTCCGGGTTCAGCACTTCACATAAATGATCTCATATTATCCTCATAAAATTCCACTTGAAGGGCTGGAAGGGGTCATGTTGGGGGAAGAGCTCCAACATATGTTCCCCACTCTTACTGGCACCCCTTCCATCACCCAGGACGTCCAGGGAATCCAAGTTACCTTGGGCTCAAGCTGGAAACACCTTGTTCAGTTTTCACCATTGTTCATATGCATGTTAACTCTATTTACTGTATTCGTAGGTTTCTAATGAACACAGAAAATATTTCTGGGGTATTTGAGCATGTTGGAATGAAAGGGGGTCATCTTTAAATGTAAGATAGAAGGGAATAAGACTGACCTGGGATTGATCACTGACCATTCTCCAGAAGTCCACTGTCTATGGGCTCAGTCTCTGCCTCTTATCCTTCTGTTTTCTTCTCTGTCTGCTAGGAATGAAATAGGTAATTGAGAAAGCCACATCAGTCCCTTCAGTCAAGTGGATCCTCTGTAAGTCATTTGGATGCTGTAACAAATTATGCCACATTGGTTGCCAGATAACAGTATTTTTCTTCTGTTTTTTGTTTTTAGTTAGGGATGCTGGCTTATTTAACAGCTCTCAAAGGCCATGTGGACTAAAGTGAAATAAGAAGGCAGAGAATCTTTCAGTACCCAGATCTAGTGACTAAACATCCCTTGGGTTCTAAGCAACTCCCTGAGGAAGGAATCTTATCCCTTAGGGACTGCCCAGGACACACATTCCAACATCCATTTGCCAGTTGGTATAATTTTTACTGAACTGAAAATTTCCCTGAATTAAATATCTGAAGCTTCAGAATGACGATTACCAAGAAGACAAGAAATAACAAGTGTTGGTGAGGATGTGGGGAAAAGAGAACCCTCATGCATTCTTGGTGGGAATGTAAATTGGTGCAGCCACTATGGAAAACAGTATGGAGGGTCCTCAAAAAAATTAAAAATAGAACTACCATATGATTCAGCAATTCCACTTCTGGGTATTTATCCAATGAAGGCAAAAACACTAACTTGAAAAGGCATATGTACCCCTATATTCATTGCAGTATATTTTACAACAATCAAGATATGGAAGCTACCTAAGTGTCCATGGATAAATGAATGGACAAAGAGAATGTGTGAGATATATATATCATATATATGATATATATATCATATATATGATATATATGTATATATGTGTATATATATCACACATTCTCTTTGTCCTATTACTCAGCCATTAAAAAAAAATCTTGCAATTTACAACAACATGGGTGGACCTAGAGAGTATTATGCTAAGTAAAATAAGTTAGAAAAAGGAAGACAAGTATCACATGATTTCACTTATATGTGAAATCTAAAACCAAACAATACAGAAATAGTTCTTAGATATGGAGAACAAACTGATGGTTGCCAGAGGGGTCAGGAGTGGGGGGATGAGTGAAATAGGTGATGGGGATTAAGATGCTCTAATTTCTGGTTATAAACTAGAGGCTCAGTGCATGAAATTCGTGCATGGGTAGGGTCCCTAGGCCTGGCCGGCGATCAGGGCCGATGGGGGCCTTCCGGCTGCTGGGGGCCTTCCTAAACTAGAGGCTCAGTGCATGAAATTCATGCACGGGTAGGGTCCCTAGGCCTGGCCAGCGATCAGGGCTGATGGGGGCCTTCCTTTGTTCTGCGCCGCCCCCTAGTGGTCAGCTCACATCATAGAGAGCAGTCAAACATAGATAAGTCAGGGGTTTAATGTACAATATAGGGACTATGGTCAATAGTATTGTAATAACTTTGTATGGTGTCTCAGATGGTAACTAAACTTACCATGGTAATCATTTTTTAATGTATATAAATATCAAATCCCTATGTTTTACACCTGAAGCTAATATAATATTGTATGTCAACTATAATTCAGTGTTTTAAAACTCTGAAGCTTCAGTTGATCCTAAGTTCTTCTCTCTTCTACAAGGCCTTCTATGCCTTTAGGAGTCAGTTCTATCATGTTCTTCTGGTTTTCACTTTTCTTTGATGGCACAGTGTACCAGTCTGCTTTCTCCAGGCCCATCCAGGCTCAGCCAAGACTGATTAGTGCTGTGTATCCCTCAGATTTGTTAGACAAATATGTAAAGCCAGAGAATGAGCAACATGATCATCCCATCTGAGGCCCATAGAGTTATGCAGTGGTCATAACTCTGCAAAGACAACGATGGCTCTCCTGGAGGAATGCTTTGATGTTATTGGTTTATTCCCACTTATCTGGGGACTTTGGAGGTTCTGATGCCTTAATCTTGGGTCTTTCATGGGTATATTGCAGGGGAGGAGAGATGAGGCTGAAAGTGTGCAGCTCTGTGCCCCTGTTCCAAGTTCCTCTACTCCTGAGAACTGGGATTTGTGGGAGTTTGGGGAAACTGTGTAGATGATGAGGCTCTACGGGAGTTCAAATCACTTTGTCTCACCTCTTGTGTTTTTAGCTTTGCTTATACATGTGAAATGCATATGCAACAGTTGTGAGTTGGGAAGGGCACCTTTTCTGGAGACCATAGTTTACCAAAGGGATACAGAAGTAGTCTCTACATGCCAAGCACTCAAATAAGCATATTTACATGTCTTGTCTTGTTTAATCTTCATGTAGAGGCTGTGAGGTAAGAATAATAATCCCCCAAAGGAGATGAAGAAACTGAGCCTTAGGGAAAGTAGGTGAATTGTCACAGCCACTTAAGAGACATGGTCTGAATTAGAAGCCAGGTGGGCCTGATTCCAGATCACACCCACTTGCCCTACATTTTGCTTTTCTCTCATCATGGCTGCCTCAGGGAATTGCTTCTCTCACATACTTTTCACACACACACACATACACAAAACGTTAAACTCTTTTGATTCAAGAAAAAACTTAATGGAAGGAAACCCGACTATTGTGGAATGGAAACCTGCTGTAGTGAAGGTGTAGAGCAGCTCTCTGGATTGGTGTAGGTTGAGGAGGTGATATGATTCTTACATGATTCCTCACTGATGAACCACTAAGGCACCTCTGGGAAGTTTCCAAGTAGCTAGTTTGGAAACCAGTAAGGTAGGATAATCTTGGGACCAGACCACATACTACAGGCCTATCAGTTGAGGGCACACTGCAGGTGGAGCAGGAGTTTGCATTAAATGTAGAGAATACAATTCATTTTTATACTTACAAAGGACTTCCATCTAGAATAGAGTTGGTAAACTATGGCCCAATGGCCAAATCGGGCCCATATCTATTTTTATATGGCTCTTAAGTTTAAGAATGGATTTTATATTTTGAAAGGGGTGTAACGATTAACAAAGAATATGTAACAGAAACTGTATGTGGTGCACAATGCCTGAAAGATTTACTATCTGGTTCTTTTCAGAAAAAAATATGTTTACCCTTGCCTTAGAAGGCTTGGCTTTGACTTTTCTGTTTTATCACCACCCAACTCAGCAGTGAATAATCCCTGGAAATTCTTCCAGCAGTTCCTTTTATGCCAAATGTGTTCCCTCAAGGAAAGTAACTCAACACAATTGTTAGTGGGCTCAATCTATTGTCAAACCAGATCATGCTTCCAAGGTGCCAGGCTTGGTCTCCTCTGGAAAGGAGTGTAGGAGCACAGAGAGGGGGCTCTTCCCTAGGATTTGGTTTTCAGGTGATAAGATATTCATAACATCTACTTCCACCCCCTTATCATGGAGGTGAGACAACTAGAGCCAGGAGGAACATATTAATTGTCCTGTCACACCAAATACTTGTGGAAAAGCTGGACTAGGTCTCAAATACCCAGGATTTTATTAAATAAGTATTTATCAAGTCTCTGTATGTGCCAGAAGTTATGTAATTTGATGGGCATAAAATAATGAAAAAGGTAGCTGAGGTAGGGAAAATGGAATTGATGTTAAGGATAAGTGTTTCAGTGAGGACTTCCAGGGAAAATATCCTGGAACAGAGTGAAGAGTGCAGGGGGGTTTTGGGGTGTGGAGTATACATATGAAAGAGCGAATGGGGAGGAGGCAGGATTGAATGCTAGTCTTCAATGTATATGTCCTACCTGGGAAAGGAAAGAGAGGAAACAAGATTGAGCCTGAAATCATGAGCAGATCTGACTAAGTCTCAGCCAGCCCAAAGGAGAGCTCCCTGGTAAATAGAAGGAGTTCCACTTTGAGCAGAAATGGCCAGACCCTGGATACCGCCCATCTGTAGTCATTGCTGGGGCTCTCTGGGAAGAGCAAGTCCTCCACTCAGCAACTGGGGTGGATCCTGAGGGTGCTACAGATCTTTTTAAAGGAATAACCTAGCACTGCACTCCAGGAGTAGACCTTGAATAGACTCATGGAGAGCCTGTAAATGGGGGGAGGGGAGAAGTGCAAAAGCCTCAAATTTCTTTCTCCCTCTGATGTATCAGAGCCAAAATTAGTTATTCATTCCTTTGAATACATATTTTTCTTTTATTGGTAGCCTTTTAAACATTTCTAAGAAGAGAGACATACTAAGTTCTTAATACCTTAAAGTGAAAGAACGAATCACATTGATTTTCTCCATTATAAGAGGAAAAGGTGTATTATGAGTACTTCTTCCCTTACCACTAGAAGAAACCTAATTCAGCTCCCCCCACCAACTTTGCAGAGGGAAAACTGAAAACGAGGCATATCTGAATAAGATGAAAGGACATTAAAGAGGTAAACCAGAGAGAAAACAAAGGTCACAAATTTTACCCTCTTTGGCTCTACTTTCAGTTCCATAGACAGAATTGATAGGCCAGCAATTCAGTAATGTACCTCCATCACTATGACCTGGTCCAAGCCACCACCATTCCCTGACTGTCCACACAGCAGCTGGAATGATTCTCTTAAAATCTTACTCAGATCTTATTTTTTTGCTCAAGAAGTACCATGTAACTCAGAGTAAAAATTAAAAGTCCTCCCCGTGGCCTGAGAGGCCTACACACTCCTGTCCCCATTATGGGTCTTGCTTTTCTCCTCTGTGACCCCATCAGCCCCAGCCTCCCTGTGTCTTTGATCCTTTGCTGACATGCTAGAAACCTTTGCACTAGTTATTCCCTCTCTTTGGAAGGTTTTTTCCACAGTACATGCACTTAGTTTTACGTTTTATAGTAAGACTAGAGGCCTGGTGCACGAATTTGTGCACCAGTGGGGTCCCTCAGCCTGACCTGCGGGATCAGGCCAAAAAAACTCTACATTATTCCCCGAGGGGTCCCGGATTGTGAGAGGGTGCAGGCCAGGCCGAGGGACCCCACTGGTGTACAATCGGGGCTGGGGAAGGACCATAGAAGGGCTCCAGGGCATGTCCAGCCTGTCTCACTCAGTCCCGATCAGCCGGACCCCAGCAGCAAGCTAACCTACCAGTTGGAGCACCTGCCTCCCTGGTGGTCAGCGCACATCATAGCGAGTGGTTGAGCGGCCTTAGCATATAATTAGCATATTACGCTTTGATTGGTCTAATGGACAACCGGCACTTAGCATATTAGGCTTTTATTATATAGGATAATTAAAAGTTTGAGAGAAGAGTTACGAAAATACAGAGTTCTTGTATACCCTTCACCCAGCTTCCCTTAGTATTACTTTCTTACATAACTGTGGTGCAATTATCAAAATGAAGAATATTGGTGTCATACTATAACTGAACTTTACACTTTATTTGGGTTCATAAGTTCATCCACTAAGTCCCCCTTTACTATTCCAGGATCCAGCCCAGATGACCAGATTGCATTTAGTTGCCATGTCTCCTTGGTCCTCTCCCATCTGCAACAGTTCCTTCCTTAGACTTTCTATATCTTTCAAGACCTTGAGGTTTTAAAAGTCATGCCCAAATATCTTGGAAAAGTGTCCTCCAATTTGCATACTAGGTATTTCTTGGATCTACTTATTACTACTACACTCCATTCAGGTTGTTATGTGATAATTTCCCAGTGATGCCTTTTCTGATCATTTTATTTTTTTAAATATATTTTATTGATTTTTTACAGAGAGGAAGGGAGAGGGATAGGGAGTTAGAAACATCAATGAGAGAGAAACATCGATCAGCTGCCTCCTGCACATCTCCTATTAGGGATGTGCGCGCAACCACGGTACATGCCCTTGACCAGAATCGAACCTGGGACCCTTCAGTCAGGCTGATGACACTCTATCCACTGAGCCAAAGCAGTCAGGGCTGATCATTTTATTTTAAAATGTAATTCCCTTTCCTTCTACTCCACAGGTTTTTTTCCCCCCCAACATTCCAGCTTTGTTTCTCTCTACTTCCAAATATTAAATATTTTTATTCCCTAATACCTATTTGTTTATTGTCAGCTTCCCTCCACTAGAATGTTGACTCCATGAAGGCCAAGATTTTTGTGTGTTTTTTTCATTGCTGTTTACCTAATTTCTAAGATACTTCTTAACACATAGGTGCCATTCAAAAAGAGCTTGAATGAATTCAATGAATGAGCTGGATCTTTTGCTGTTCTTAGGGATCCAGAAAGAAAAATGAGCTTAGAGATGCTGTACAACATGACATAATTCCAAGAAGTTGGATAAGTTTTATAAGACACCTCACACATAGTGGAACTATTATTTAAAATATATTTCCTGCTTAGTTGTGAAGGTCCAAATGTATAAGCTCAGTTTTCTACTGCTTCCTGAAAAAATAATTGATAGAATTATGGAAATGAAAACCTCTTAGCCTTTATGACTTCTGTACTTTGCTCAGAAAAATGGATTTCAAATGCAGAAACATTTCACCCTCAGATGGGGCCTTTCAGAACCATTCCCTGACATTTTCCCTCGTGCAAGTGAAAATGCCTTCTGATTCATGGAGATTGGGAACCTGTTAAAAACCCAGGCTGTTCTCAATTACACCAGGAGTTCCATTACATCAGCAAATTATGCAAGACTGTTTTTTACTCCTCTTTTTCATTCTACTTCTTGTCCTTAAAATAGTATTAGAATTTCTACCCAATGTGGGAAAAGGTGAAAGTAGGTAAAACTTGAATCTGATAATTTTATTGACTGTGTCCATAAGAAGATGTTGAGCAGGAGAGGTGATGTGAGTTAAGAGCCTTGAATATTATCTAGAACTTCACTGCCTAGGGCCAAGAAGAAGAAGGTACAGGGAGAAAGAAGTGAAAAGATTTCGAAATTTAATGTCAGAGAGTCTACAAATTATCTAACTTCCTTGAGCCTCAGTTTCTTTACCTACAAAATTACATATCAGCATAATTTACTAACTTACTTACTTAACAAACCTTTGTTGAGTCCTCATTGTAACATACCATAGGCATATGTATACGATAGAATCTACCAGATAGATGCAATTCCTCTCCTCAAATAAAAACATGATAATATGATAATATTTAAAAATAGGAAAATGGAGTCATAGGAGCACAGAAGTGGGGTGTCTGGGGACAACAGGGAAGGCTTTCTGAATGAGTGGTGTCTGAGGTATCTTAAAAGACTAGAACAGTGGTTCTCAACCTTCCTAATGCTGCGACCCTTTAATACAGTTCCTCATGTTGTGGTGACCCCCAACCATAAAATTATTTTCATTGCTACTTCATAACTGTAATTTTGCTACTGTTATGAATCATAATGTAAATATCTGATATGCAGGATGTATTTAGGCGACCCCTGTGAAAGGGTCGTTCGACCCCCAAAGGGGTCGCGACCCACAGGTTGAGAACCTTTGGACTAGAAGGATTGGCTAAGTGAAGGGACCCTGGTAGACAATAGTAGAGGATATTAATTGGAGGGACAGCAAAATAATTTAGCAAACATTTACTATTATACCATGTCCCAAGTCCTGAGCTAAGGGCTGGAAATAGAACAGAAAAGTAGTAAGACATGATTATTCGCTTCTTTAAACTGGAATCCTAACTGGGCAGAGAGACATTAAACAAGTAATTTCAAAATTATTCCACAGCATTGTGAAAAGGAGCATAAAGAAGGGGTGGAGTCTCTTAAAGGAGATTAAAAGGAGAAGAACCAGGCTAGGAGGTCAAGAAGGAAGTATTTGGCATTTTCTTTACATTTTGACGCATTAGTACAAGTTAATAAGAAATTAACTTGAATATGAAATTATGGAACAAAAAGAGGAGAAACATTTCAGGGATGAGAGTTAGAAGATCTGACTTGCTTTTAAAGAAGATGACTGTTGTTACCATGCAGTGAATGGATTGGTGACCAGTTAGAAGATGCAATAGTCCAGGAGGAGGTAACAGAACATTCAACAAAATGCCAGAGGGATTTATGAGGTATATGGAGAGAGAGAAGAGTCTTGGATGACTTAGGTAGATGTGACATTGAGCTAAGGAGGAGTAAGTTGAGGTATTGCCAGCACAAAGATTATGAGCTCAGTTATGAATGTATTGAGAATGAGGCATCTGTGAGAGACGTCCAAATGGAAATTTGAGTAGGGAGTTAAATATGCAGGTCTGACCTTTGGAAAAAACATCCAGAAGGAAATATGAACTTGAGAGGCATCGAGGTATAGATGATTGATCTTTCTCATGAAGAGATTATTGAGTGAAAAGAACACAAAGTGTAGGACCTATCCTTGAACAATGCCAACTTTTAAAGGTTAAGTAGAGGTAGATGAGCCTAAAAAGGACTTAAGCAAAGCATCTTGAAATGGAGGAGGGAAATTTTGGAACATTAAGGTATTTTAAGTAAGAGGTTGTCATCACTGGAGACTAAAAAGGATCCACTGGATATGGCCAAGTAGATGGTATTGGTGATTGAAGACAGTTAGACTCATGGTGTTGGTAGGGTATTTGTCATATTAAAATAAACATAAAATAGTGTGTTTAAATGGATCAGAAAATAGGGCATAGGAGACAAAATAGAAGGCTACTCATTGAGACAGTGTATATAATAGTCTCTTTCTATATTACTATGATTGTATTAACCTACTCTCTCATTCTCTTTGAATATATATGATTATAATATTCTAGTGGCACAGTGCACGTATTCATGCACATTGAAAGGAAATTAATTAGAAGGTGGCAGGCAGGGCGGGACAAGCCCTCCCAGGGTCCCTCCCCCACTGGCCACACCTGGGGCAGCGCCATGGCTCAAAGGGCATCTGGGGAGTGAGCAGGGTCCCTCCGACAGGTGGGGTCCCTCCAGCAGGTGGGGTTCTTCAGCCTGGCCTGCGGAAATCAGGCCGAAACCGGCTTTCTGACATCCCCCGAGGGGTCCCAGAGTGCGAGAGGGCACTCTGCAAATGCAAGTGTGCAATAAACCAGATTCAGGGCTGACAATGCCCTAACAACAACAACATAACCCACAGCCGAAGGTGGAATCGCACTCCCTCCTCTCTAGTTCCAGGGTGCATCAGCAGAGAACTACCGCTGCTAAGTCACCGCAGCTTGGCAGTTCCTGCGTTGAGCGTCTGCCCCTGGTGGTCAGTATGTATCCTATCTACTGGCCAGTTGGACGGTCACTTAGCCTTTTATATAGATATGTACATTTGTAAGATATACGATAGAGTGATAGATCTCATTCAACCAATTTGGACCCTGAATTATAACTTGAAAATGGCAAACAATCCTATTGCTTTAGGTTTCTCTTTCTTATAGAAATGGGTACATTTCTTTGATATCTACATTCTGCACTTACCAAGCAGCATTTGAAAGGATCTTCATTTATATTCAGCAGAAACATTCTTAATGAATGAAGGCAAAAGAGAGATATTCTCAGATGAAGAAAAATTAAGAGAAATGTCAGCTTCAGAGTTGGGAATATCCTTGTAGAATCTTTTGTTCAAGGTAATTAATGAGTTGGAACAAAGGAGTAGTGTCTTGAAAAGAACTGGTGCTTGCAAGAAGGAATGAGATTTGACGACTCCCAGGCAGTACCTTTCCTCACACAGCAAATATCTGCCTGGCCACCTTCAGATTCCCTCAGTTGAGATTCCTCCTTGACTCTTTTTATTAAACTGAAAATAGCCCTGGCTGATGTGCTAAGTGGTTAGAGCGTCAGCCCACACATCAAAGGGTGTGGGTCCTATTGTGGTCAAGGGCATGTACCTGGGTTTCAGGTTCAATCCCAGGCCCCGGTTGGGGTGCGTGCAGGAGGCAACCAATCAATGTGTCTCTCTCACCTAGTTTCAGTCTCTCCCCATCCCTCCCTTCCACTCTTTTTAAAAATCAATGGGAGCCCTGACCGGTTTGGCTCAGTGGATAGAGCGTCGGCCTGCGGACTGAAAGGTCCCAGGTTTGATTCTGGTCAAGGGCATGTACCTTGGTTGCGGGCATATCCCCAGTAGGGGGTGTGCAGGAGTCAGCTGATTGATGTTTCTCTCTCATCAATGTTTCTAACTCTCTATCCCTCTCCCTTCCTCTCTGTAAGAAATCAATAAAATATATTTTTAAAAAAATCAATGGGAAAAATATCCTTGGGTAAGGATTAACAGCAACAACTGAAAATAAACTAAGTACCAGCATGAAAGGAGATGAGCTAAATTAGTTATAGTACATTTTTCAGCTATTAAGATAATACTGAGAATTAACATATATGTATATGCATATTAACCATATATGAATACATAATATTGCAGCATGTACACAAACATAAGTGTGTGTGTATGGTGAGATTATGGGTACCTTTTTGTCCTTTCAATTATACCATTTTCAAATTTTTTATCAATGGAAAAATACTTCTGTATTAAGAAATAAAACTAGTTTTTAATGTAAAAAAGCTTACTTAAGTCAGTAGGGGACTGAACAGAAGCTCAGAGCCAGGAGATGGTGGGAGAGGGAAAATGTGTCAAAGCCCACAATGAGCTAAATAGAAATTTCAGGAACCGAGCTCTGCCTGCCTCCGCCAGGACTCGAGGAAGGCCTGTGATCCCCTAACCTTCAGTCAGAAGCCAGGTTACCCAGCAGCCCTCCTGGTTTGAATTAGAGTGCTTGAATCTGAGTCTTCCCTCAGCCACACTGCTTCTGGCAAGCTTTCATAACACAATAATGGGCTTCGAAGACAACTCTCCCATGTGGGAAAGGTTGTCAAGAAGAATCTATTTACACAGTCACCTGAACATCTTTCCAACTCACTGGAGCCTTCCCCCAAACAGCATTCTCATTCTTTTCCAGCTCACAGTGGACTGCTTGCTAAGAAAGGATATACTTTTTTTTTTCACCTAGAGGCAAACAAGAAACGTTTTCATTAATGTTGATCAAGGTACACTAATCAGGGCCAAGTATTTTGGGAGATGGCTTTAATTTTCTGTTTGAAATATTTTAAAAATTTACTTGGAAAGAGAAAGCAATTAAACCTTGCAAGTCCTGGAAGAGCTGGTTAATAATTAGTAAAGTAATTCAGGTTAATTTAGTTTGGCAAGTACTAATTGAGGGCCTACTATGTACAAGTACTGCTAGGTTCTGTGGGGGACAGTGTACCAATAATATATCCTGGTCCCCAAGAGTTCCTAACCCAACCTCCTGCCTGCATCCCCTTTCTCTGGCACTGTGTACTTATAGGACACCATCTGCAGGTTTCAGGACCAGCATCCTGTTTGTGGCATCATACGCGGGTGAAATCATTCCCACAGGTGTAATGGTGATGTCTAACAGTTCTCTGAAGGATGATACGGAGAGGAGGAGGGTGGTGGCAGGTGAACAGAGACATGGCTGTTACTATTACTAAAAAGAGAAAGAGCCATGGAATGAAAACTGCTTAGAGAATAAAGTAACTCATTTCACCCCGATCCTTTCAGGTCCCCAATTTGCTTCAACTTCCAGCACTAACATACAACTCTTCATCATTTGCATCTGAACTTTTTTCACCCAAGGAATCTAAACACCAATATATTCAAATATAAACCTATACACATGCAATTACACCCACATGCCATCCTGTATGAAGAAAATATATAACATAAAAATGCAAGGAAGGAGGATTTTTACAGTAATATAGCTGTGTGTAAAATAAACATAATTTTATAATAAAATTTTAAATAAGTAAAAATGAGCTGAACAACATTGCTATTGTAGACCACAACTAATACTATTTGGGGAACATTTTTGGAAGGATCTGAATGTACTCTGGTATAAAAGGAGCCAGCTGAAATAGATCTTAGGTTGCAAAAAGTATATTTCCTATTTATTAATATGATTAATCACAGTCCCACAAATATTTGTTGAAAAAATTAACAAAATCTCAGACATATGCTGAAGCAATTTCTTCACTGATACAGCTCCTAGGTCATTGGAAACTAAAGGGAAAATAAACAAAAGGGACTACATCAAAATAAAAAGCTTCTGCACAGCAAAAGAAACCATCAACAAAACAATAAGAACGCCCACTGCATGGGAGAACATATTTGCCAATGTTATCACCAATAAGGGTTTAATCTCCAACATTTATAGGGAACTCATACAACTTAAGAAAAGGAAGATAAACAATTCAATCAAAAAATGGGCAAAGGACCTAAATAGACACTTTTCAAAAGAGGACATTCAGAAAGCCAAGAGACATATGAAAACATGCTCAAAGTCACTAATCATCCGAGAGATGCAAATCAAAACAACAATGAGGTACCATCTCACACCTGTCAGAATGGCTATCATCAACAAATCAACAAACGACAAGTGCTGGAGAGGATGTGGAGAAAAAGGAACACTCGTGCACTGCTGGTGGGAATGCAGACTGGTGCAGCCACTATGGAAGACAGTATGGAGTTTCCTCAAAAAACAAAACATGGAACTCCCATTTGACCCTGTGATCCCACTTCTAGGAATATATCCCAAGAAACCAAAAACACCAATCAGAAAGGATATATGCACCCATATGTTCATAGCAGCACAATTCACCATAGCTAAGATCTGGAAACAGCCTAAGTGCCCATCAGTAGATGAATGGATTAGAAAACTGTGGTACATCTACACGATGGAATACTATGCTGCTGTAAAAAAGAAGGAACTCTTACCATTTGCAACAGCATGGATGGAACTGGAGAGCATTATGCTAAGTGAAATAAGCCAGTCAATGAAGGAAAAATACCACATGATCTCACTCATTTATGGATAATAAAGACCATTATAAACTGGTGAACAAAAATAGATACAGAGGCAGAGCAGCATGGAACAGACTGTCAAACTACAGCGGGAAGGCTGGGGAGGGTTGGGGGGGTGGGTAAGAGATTAACCGAAGGACTTGTATGCATGCATATAAGCATAACCAATGGACACAAGACACGGGGGGGGGGAGGTCAAGGGGAGAAAAAAAAAGGTGACATATGTAATACTCATTGTAATACTTCAAGCAATAAAACAAAATTAAAAAAATTCTGAGACTACATCAAGACTCAGTTTTTGTAAAAAAAAAAAAAAAAAGGTGCCATATTTTGAGCATCAAAGCAGGAGCCTATGGTGGCATATGATCATTATTTTGTTAACCCTGTATTTACTGAGTCCACAGATCTACAAAGGGTGCTCAAAGTTCATTTCTATATTTGAGTTATATTTAGGTGTCTAGGGGCCCAAAAGGAAATAGAAGAAGCTACAGGTTAGTAATGTGTTAACAGCATAAGCTTTAAACTTTGACAAACTAAGTTCTTGTTCTGTTACTATTGTTATTTTATGAAACTTAAGCAAATTATTTGTTGTTTTCTCAATTCTTCACTTACCTCATAGGTTTTTATTGAAATGAAATGAAATGATGTATATAAAAAGTTTAGCACAAAATCTGCCCCATGGAAAGTATTACACATATGGCAGAAAGCTTGTAGTTAGCATCAGGAAGAACACTGAGTGTAAGAGCAGATGGGTGAGTGAGCTCTTGAGGAATTATCCATACACATGGCTTGTGGACGAAGAATTGAGGAGCTTAGCAGTACCTATAAATAACATGCATTTCGTATCATCTCGCCAAATTCTCCATTAATTAAATATTCTAGTTATAACCAGTTTTACCCTTTGCCAAGCCATAATTTCCTTTTCTGTAAAATGAGGATAACAAGAGTTATAACTTCCTTTCCGTGACCAAGTACTATGTATGTAGCAGGCGTTGTGTTAGGATCTTTGCATTCATTGTTTTATAGGATGCTGAGATGAGCCCAGGAAGTGAGACTTACTAGCCCATGATAAAATGGAGCTTATTGTGCATGGCTAGAAGGTAGTAGAGCTGAGATTGGAACTGCACCTCACCTGAGTCAATCACCCAATTTTAAATATCCCCATGTTACTAAGAGCCTTATGAGAAGGATTAAGTAAAGGAAAATACTCAGTGCAGTGACTAGTAAACACTAGTTATCTTTTCTCACCCTGACTCTTAGCAAAGCTTTCAAACCACCTCCAAGGGTGTCCATGTGAACATCTTGCCTTAATGCTGGGACCTCAATCATCAGATCCTGATGCTGTCTCCTACTAAATTTACTTTTGTAGATCCACTAAAACCTAAATTTTGTGAAGCATTTTAGTCATCTTACACTCCCATAATATCCTCTTAAACTTTTTCAGCATTGTATAGGCTTCCACTGAACATGCTAGCTCATAGCTATGCCCATTGAGTTGCCTCTGAAGGATCTCCAGAGGTCTCTTGGTGAAGGACAGACCACAAAGGTACACAGTGGATGTGTGTGCAACCTCAGTGTTTGTTCCATCCCCAAATAAAGTCTGACAAAGGAACATCTGCTATCGCTTTAGTACCCATAGGGAATACACACACACAAACACAGAAACATGCCTTACACTACAATTAAAAAGGCAGTATCTTCTTCCAGCAAGGTTATTTCCTTGGTCTGCTTGTTTGTTTCTTTGAAGGTGTGAATTAAATTAGCTTTTCTTCTTAATGGCCCATGGAATGAAAAACTTTACTGCTTACATGTTGTATTTTGCTTAAGCAGTCAGTTAGCACATAAGAAATCTAACTCTGTAGTGGAAACAGCTGCCATTTGTGGACCTGTACTACGTACAGGTAATTAAGTAAATGTTTTATATGATATAACAACCTTATGAGAAAGATACTATTACCATCTTATCTTACCAAAGAAGAAAATGAAATCACTTCCTAATAGCACACAGCCAATAAGGGTCTATGTGACCCTGCAGTCTGAGCTGTTATACTCACTGAGTCCTACTGTATTACAATATTAGATATTTTATATATTAGTATACATGTATATACTGCCCAATAGTATTCTATAATGAGTATACTGATTGTTCTACTATTGTGTGTATTTCTCTTTCACCTTTCCAGTTTTATTGCTGAATCTATGAAAAATAAACTTTAAAAATAAGGTATTATATTGAGTGTGTATTGCATGCGGTGCAATATTCTACATCTACATAACAATTCATTTTACTCTTACCACAGCCTTATAAATTACGTATATAATTTGTCCCCATTTTATAGATGAGGCTACTGAGATCTGGAGAAAAGCAATGACTTGTCCAAGATGGTACAGATGAGTTAGTAATAGATCCAAGACTTATACCAGGTCAGTATAACTGCAAAGCCTGTGCATTGAACCACACGGTATACTGACTGGAGTAGAAAGGCATGGAGACGCCTTTGAACTTCCAGATTGAACCTGCTTAGCATTCACACTGTCCTGTATTTTTCCTTTCCCAAAGGGTATACACTGTTTCAACACGTTATGTTCACTCTTACAATAAAAAAGGTTTTCTCCTCTCAGCAGGTGTGTGTGTGTGTGTGAGTGAAAGAGAAAGAGAGAGACATAAAGATATAGAGAGAGGCATCATTTATTTATCTGTCTCAGTAATAATCAGGAAATCCCAGGCCTGGCTAGCCTTCACATACACAAGTGGAAATTTTGAAAGAAAAACCATTTTGCTGTTTTTCACTGCCTCGCCTTTCGTTGCACTCTCAATTGCTCTTGCTCTAGGCGTTGGCCAACCCCCATGGCTTCTGTAGAGAACTGACTTATTGTAATGCACAGTCCCATTTCCTCCTGTTTTATTCAGACCAGGTATGCACTCACTGCTCTTTCTTCTCTCCTTTTCCATTTAGTTTTTCACATTAACTGCTAGCTTGCTGGCTTCACAATGTGTTTCTACTGAGGTAGGACACATCTGGAAATGTCCAGGAAGGCTGATAAGAGCTCACAGGACAGCCATGGATGTCTGCCATCACTTGAGATTCTCCAGGGATTTCTGCCCTTAGAATTCCACTGGTCCACACTTCCTGTCACCTCATATAAGTTCTCCCAACAGCATTCTTTTCACTTGTCACAAAGAAAACCAAAAGCCATTTGTTTAAATGGATAATTGAAGGCTTGGGATGCTTTTGTCCCAATATGAATAGCATTTTAGGATACAGTGACAGGAATGATGAATATGGAAATAGAACTTCTCAGTCCTATTGTGACTGTCTAGTCATAAAATTTGGCCCCTCTTACCTCCAAATTGGAGATAAGAACACCTGTTTAATAAGCTTCATGGGGATTTTAACAATCACTTTCATTTATGTGTAAGAAAGCCTTCTGGGCTTATGAAGCGTTTCTAAATAGTACCCCCGCTAGACAAGCTTTACACTCTTCAGTGAGGACAGAGATCAGTGAGAGCCACAGTCAGTGGGCTGGGCACTGCTAACCACACAAGCCATCACTGAGTAAACAGCATTTACTGAGCACTTGCTATATACCAGCCACTTCACTAGGTGAAAAAGGACAGAGGGGAGTAAGACACCATAACTCAATCAGAGCCTGCTATGGAAATCTGTTCCATGCTGGCCATTGTGCTAGTCCTGGGCACACAGCTGTGGAAGGCTATGTGGTAGAGCTTACTGGAAGACAAGAAACAAAATTTAAACATAATGAAGTGAAAAAAAAGAGAGAATTCTAGGGCAACACGTCAGAGGGATACTTGATTCAGACTAGTGATGTAACCATGTACAACGATAGCCATAGAAAGTTGTATTAATTTCCTAGGGTTGTTGTAACAAAGTCCCACAAACTGGGTAATGTAAAACAACAAAATGTAATGTCACAGTTCAGGAACCGGAAATCTGAAATCAAGGTGTCCATAGCTTGGGTTTCTCTGTAACCTGAGAGAGAAACTGCTCCATGCCTGTATCCTAGTTTCCAGTGGTTACAAGTAGTGCTTGGTGTTACTTGACTTGTAAATGCCTCATTCCAATCTCTTTGCCTTCTTTTCTGTGTCTCTGTAGGTCATTTTCTGTCTCTTATAAAGACATTCTCATTGGATTTAGTGCCTAACCTAATCCAATATAAATCTCATCTCAACCCTTATCTTACTTACTTCTGCAAAGACCCTATTTACAAATTAGGTTTTATTCTAAGATTTCAGGTGGAAATGAATTTGGGGAGTGGGGGACATTATTCAATCTACTACAAGGGAGTAGGAACAATTTTAGAGAATAAGTAATGGAAGTGCATCCCAGCACGGAGAACAGAATATGCAAAGTCCTAGAATGAAGAAAGAGTATGACACACTTAAGGAATTAAAAAAGAAAGTCAATGTGGCCAGAGCAAGGAGGGCAGGAGAGAGTTGAAAGTGATAAAGATGAACAGAAAGGTAGAGTCTGTAAATTCAGCTGAAGGATTTAGGCTCTTTTTCCTGAGAGTAATGAGAGAGAATGATATGTTTCAAGTAAAGATTGACATGATACATTTGTACAGAGAATCAAGTGTCAAAAGATTAGAGGACAAGAGTCTAGTTGGGAGGATGCTGTTTGAATGGTGGCCTGAGTCATAAGAGTGGCTATTAAGGAAAACAAGTAATGTATTTGGGGGAGAAATAAGAGAATTAGTTAAGAAGGACTTGCAGGACTTTGCAATTCAAAATGTATCTATGTGAAGTGATAAAGATTAACTAAACTTATTGTGGTAATCATTTTATAGTACACTAGGGGCCCAGTGCACAAATTCGTGCACCTTGAAAGGAACTGTGGGCCGCGAGGCTGCGGTGGGCACAGGGGCGGGTCTCAGCCCATCCTCCATGCCCCTATCTGGCCCCTCCTGCCGCAGTCCCTGCTCCCCTGTCTGCAGGCAACCCCGCTCCCACCGCCGCCACTTGCTGACTATGCTGGGGCTGGTGCCATTAGTGGGTGTGAGCGGCGGCTACTGCCCCGATAGCCCTCAGGAGCGATCAGTAAAGGCAACCGCAGCTTGCACACACTGACAGCACCGAGAGATCAGGGCCAGTGCTGGCAGCAGGTGCAAGCGCCGGGTAGGACCATGGCACGCAGGAGCAAAGAATTTTCAGTAACCACCAGAGGCTTGTCCCGATGACAGCAACCAGCGCCCCACCTTGGTCTGGTGCTCGTGCTCCACCATCCCGCCTGCTGCCGATGCCCACCATGTTCCGCATGCACCTGCCTGGTGGTCAGCGCACGTCATAGCAACCAGTTATTTGGTTGTTCTTCTGTTTGGTCTATTTGCACATTAGCCTTTTATTATATAGGAGGATACAATAAATCATTCTGTAGTATATCTTAAACTAATACACCATTGTATGTCAGTCATATCACAGTAAAATTAGAAAAAGGCAAGAAAAACAAGTAAATTTTTACAAAAAGGACTGGAGGGGGCTTAAGGGAAAGCATGGAAGTACAGATTTTTATATGCTTTAATTAATGAGAAATTTTTACCCCATTTCCTAATAGCTGACTAAATTCCCAATTGATTTCAGTGATTTTTCTCAGAGATACAATGTTCATTACAAAATGTGACAATATTGGGACATTTTCTTTAGATCCTCCTGTGTTCATTTGAATTCTTTTACTTCTAAGAAACATTAACTGAAGATTAACTAATGTAAAACAATCCTACATCATAAAAGCATAATATGCAAATCAACCGAACGGCAGAATGGCAGGTCGGTGGGGGGAGAGGGGGGACAGGGCCAGCGAACAGGTGGTGCCAGGCCAGACAAGACACATGCCAGCGGGCAGAGGGAGGGGACGACAATCGGGTGGGTGGCAGCGACCAGTCGGGGGCCGGCGCCATCCCCAGATTGCCCACCAGGTTGCCTCCCACAGAGGGTGGCCACCGAAGGCGGTGGGTTGACTCAGGGCGGGGCCGGCCACTCACTGTCCCCAGATTGGCCTGCTGGGGTCGCCTCCCACAGAGGACATCCCCTGAGGGCTCCTGGACTGTGAGAGAGCACAGGCCAGGCTGAGGGACCCCCCCTCCCCCCGCCCTCCCGAGTACATGAATTTTCATGTACCAGGACTCTAGTTAATAAATAAGGAAATTTATGTACTCATGCTCTGAAAAGTGGTCAGGGGCTTGTCTAGACCTCATGATTTAAACACAGAATCTGCATTTTTTCCCTCTTTGTCTAACCCTAAATTCCACTTTTCCAGCCTTGTGATGGTGGGAACAATGTCCCAGAACAAAGTCTCCTCCCAGTAATTTTGTTGAATGTCTTGAGAAAAGTCTACCTATTCTAACTTGGATCTTGTTTCTATCCCTGAACCAATCCCTGCACCTGAGTGAATGGAGTATTCTGTTAGACCTAGATCATGTGCCAAAATTTGGGAATAAATAAGTCCATCTGAGCCTCATGACCAAGCAGATTACTACAGAATGATAAGAGAGGATTCCCCAAAGGAAGCAGAGAAAAATATTGACAAAACTTACAGGTATTCCATACAAACTGTGCAACGGTTCCAAGCAAAAGCAGCTATCTTAAGGCAGAGTAAAGATAATACCCTGAATTCAAAACTTATTCCATTAGTTCCTGCTATTGCCTAAGTCATCTGTCCATCATCCTTCCATCCATTCACTACATGTTTATGAAGCATCCTCTTAAGGAGTTAAGGAATTCAAAGTTGAATAATTTTATTTTTGTCCTCAAGTGGTTTATGATAAAAAACAGAAGATAGCTATTTCAAATACCTGTTTAGGTAGAAATTAAGCAAGACACAGATACACTATTAATACAGAATAATTCAATTTTTGTTTAATGGATAAATTCAAAGGAGTGAATGAACAAGCCCAACCTGCTTCTTTAAAATTTTATTTTCAAACAAAGCGGGGAAGGAGACAGATGCTTCACAACTTCTAAGTTAAGTCAGAATGAAATACTCAATAATGGCATAAGAAATGAACTACTAAATATTAAATATAAGGTGAATATTCCACTTGAGAATTCAAGAGCAACGTTGTGAAGAAAGTGGCATTTCAATGGGACTTAAAAAGACTTTCAATATCTAGAAGATTTTTTTAAGCTTGGGGAACACTGGAGATAATAAGCAAGGAGATATAAAATTGTTTGAATAGTTGAAAAAATGATAGGTGACCTGGATGGCCAGAATACAGGATATCTAGAGGATTAGAGAAAAGATATGACCAGAAAGAAGTTTCAGAGACAAATTATGAAGGATTTTTTGGAATCCAGACCAAGGAATGGCAACTATTTTCCATAGATATTTTGGGGAATTTACAATTTGGGGGCAAGAAATGTAATAATCCGTGAAATAGTCTGTGTTTCTAAGATAATTCAGAGAATAATAACTGGTACTCAGAAGGGCTATGGTCCTCCAAAGTCACTTCAACTCTTTGGACCATTCCATTTAGCTTCTACATTTCTTGGGAGAAATTAGGCATTTTAAAACATGTAAGAAATTAGTACCTATTTTCTCCGGAGAAAATAGACTTTCATTTTTAAGCACTTTAGTACTAAAATTACGTTTTAGAACTGCCACCATTCCAAGAGAAGAAGCCAAACTTCTGGGATCTCCAGTCTACTTTGCTTCAGTTTATTCAAGACATTCGGTCGCAACAAGGTCAAGGAACACAAAGTCATAACACCTTTATGGTTAGACCCAATGCCTTTGGTGGAAATCTCAGACCCTTTTAGCACTCTCGGAGCTTCTGGTACATGTTAAGTAAACTTGTATTTTATCAGTTAGTTTGCGACTACATTTATTCCATTTACACCTATGTTAAACATGCCCTCATTCACACTTTTTTTGTGTGTGTCAGAAGAAGAGAGAAATACCAAGGAATTTGTGATCTGAGGTATAGGAAAGATACCTTGAAAAAAATGTACTTTGGGACAAGAGTTCAAAGACATTGGCATACACTTGTGAGTTCACATAGACACACATGATACATGAAAAAATCATTAGAACCACAGACTCATAAACAGTGGCATTTCTCCATCTGCACTGGTGACAACATGATTTATATAACCATACTACTTCTTCCCTGAAGCCACAGACAGCCCCCACGTGAGATGTGATCCTGTTGCTGGCAAGTGGGGTGTGAATGATAAGCCCTTTGAATGGAAGGTGCCAGTTCTCACTTTGGAAGGTCTTTCCCACACAGCTACCCTGACCAACCCACACATTCTCACCACCATAAGGAGAAATTCCTAGAGTGTTAAAACAAGCAGGAACTTTGTGGACAATGACATTCTTTTTTGATGTAGAAAATAAGATCACTGAGATGTAATTCCTTGTTGGTCAATATTGATAATAAAGCTACTAATGCTGAAGAATATAATCTCTTATATGTGAATAGCACTTTATAGTTTATGAAGCATCTTCAGGCCTAGTTCCACTTCGAGTTCTCACAAATCAGTGAGGTGGTATTTATCATCCCCATTTTATACATGAGGAAAATAAGGCTCTGAGAAGTTAAACTAACTCATCTAGGGCCAAAGCATTAGCAAGAGTTAGGAGTTGAGGCAACAACTGTGATATTCTGAGTATTAGGCCACAACGCAACCCTACATTACATTGCCTCCCAAAGGATTTTCACAAAATGACCCCTTGTTTGGTGTTTGTTATTATGACAAATTCTAAAGGAGAATTCAAAAAGATTTCCCTAAGCTCCTAGGACAGTGATGGCGAACCTATGACACGCATGTCAGAGGTGACACGCGAACTCATTTTTTTGGTTGATTTTTCTTTGTTAAATGGCATTTAAATATATAAAATAAATATCAAAAATATAAGTCTTTGTTTTACTATGGTTGCAAATATCAAAAAATTCCTATATGTGACACGGCACCAGAGTTAAGTTAGGGTTTTTCAAAATGCTGACACGCCGAGCTCAAAAGGTCCGCCATCACTGTCCTAGGAGATCAGGAGCTTTGAGTTTCCACTGAGTTCAAGACTGTAGAGGAGTGCCCCTGGTGTAGCTGAAAGTGCTGTTTCTATCACAGAAGAGCTAGGATATAACTAGGGCAGATTCTTCTTTTTCCTATAAGAGAATCACTTAGAGCAGCGGTTCTCAACCTGTGGGTCGCGACCCCTTTGGTGGTCGAACGACCCTTTCACAGGGGTTGCCTAAGACCATCCTGCATATCAGATACTTACATTACGATTCATAACTGTAGCAACATTACAGTTATGAAGTAGCAATGAAAACAATTTTATGGTTGGGTCACAACATGAGGAACTGTATTTAAAGGGCCAGAAGGTTGAGAATCACTGACTTAGAGAGTCCTCTTGTTCATACAGCTGCCATTCAGATTTCCATTTGATATTAGCTAATTTGGCATGAACAGAGATAATGCAATACAAACACCGCAGGCTATGATGATAAGTGTTTGGTTTAACAGAGAGCAATTCAAAGTGAGCCACAATTTAGTTCCAGCAACATTTGATGCAGGAGTTGAGAGAAGGAAGAGATGAGTGAAGGCTGAAGACATCTAGAAAGGCTTACAATTAATCCTTACAGAAAGATGAAAAGCTAGCACTTTCGTGACACATAAACCTGGGCCCATGAGCCCAGCACAACCTTTTACTACCTGTGACCGTGGGTGAGCCACTGAAATTTTCCAAGCCTCCATTTTCTCCTCTGTAACATGGCATCGCCTATGTCTTAGGGGTGATGATGAGAACCCACGTGGTAAAATATCTCAAGTTCTTAGCATAGGGCTTGGCACAGAAGTGTTTCTAGGAGGCTTTCATAAAGGGTGGGATTTAGACTGGCCTGGCTGGATGGGTAAGGTGTGAGGGGCCGGCCCACGTGGTATGCATGCTGGTTAAGCAGAGAATACAGCTGCACAGCTCTGTATCTTGCCCTGGCATCCTGCTTGGCCACAAGTTTGCTTGGGCTGACTGGCAGTCTTGGAGTACACTGGCAGAGATGTGTGAAAAGCTCTGGGCTGATTGTCACACAAGGACATCAATGTTTGTAAATGGGTGCTTTAGAGCCCACAATGAACATCACCCAAACCTGGGCTCCTGAAAAAAACCAGGGGAGTGCTTTGAGGCCAAACAATGCTTTTGAGGCAGTGATGGCTAGAAAGGGGAGACAAGCTGGCTCCTTGAATAATGCCAGAGCTTTCTGGGGGGATGTGCAGAAGTCTCTAGGGTAGATTCTTTTCCTACCAGAGAATCATGTAGAGAGTCCTCTTGGTCATACTACTACCATTCAGATTTCTATCTGATACTAGCTAATTTGGCCACGAACAGAGATAATGTAGTACAAACACTGCAGGCTGTGATTATGTGTTTAATGACCTAAATGAATGCCTTATTGAGGGTGAGTGCAGCTCTGAAAAAGTTGGTAGAGAAGGCTAGAGAATTGTATTTGTTTCCTAGGGATGCTGTAACAAAGTACCACAGACTGGGTGGCTTAAAAACATAGCATTCACACATGCACAAACCCTTCTACTTAACCTGGACATTCATCTTTAGCCAAATATTTAATCCCCCCCCAAAAAAAAAAGCTTTAAAATAATTTACAAATCACGGAATTACTGAAATGCTATGGGTTTGAAGGAACAACTGAGGGAGATAGTCTAATTATTCCACTTGGTGCTTCATATGCCTGGCTTCCTAGTGTCTACATCAATGATTTTCAACATTTTTCTTCTCATGGCACACATAAACCAATTACTAAAATTTTGAAGCACACCAATAAAATATTATTTTTGCTGACCTGATTAAAAATAGGTATAATTTGATTCATTCACATCAGATGGCTTTTGTTGGGTTGGTTTTTGTCATTTTTTTTTTATTTGACAATCTAAGGGAAAAGAGGTCAGTGCCCCTGACTACATAGTCAGGTATTGCATGTTTTAAAATTTCTTGCAGCACACTGGTTGAAAATCTCTGATCTACATGAATACTTCCAGTAATGGAGGCTATTCATAGATAGTCCAATTTATGTTCTTACCGCTGTCAGTGTTAGAGTTGTTATATCTAGGGAAAAATAAACTTCCTTTTATTCTTTCATTCATTCCCTCACTCACACGTATTTATAAGTATCTTACCATGTGTTAACCACTGTACGAGTCCTTAGAATAAATATGAAGATGTTACAATATAGTAGTGGATAAGAGAAGCAGTTTCTTCCACCACAGTGCTCAGGGTGGCTGTACAAATAGACATTTGTGTACATAACTGCAAGAAAAGCACTGGAAAATAGGTAGATGGTACCACTAGAACTAATAACTGAGGGACATATGATGGACACGAAAGGAGGAGTGTGAAGTCTGAAGAATGAATAGGGGTCAGACAGTCCAGGGAGGAGAGCCAAGGGGGTTCTTGAAGAAGGAAGGGTGGTTCCAAGCAAAAAGAAAAATATACCTAAAGATTCCAAAACTGAATATGCTGCTGAGATTGCAGCATGAAATCACATGGACCCTTGAATGTCAACTTTCTCAAAGAATTCCACTGTGGCTGAAGCGAAGACTAAGAAGCAAGGAGATGTGGCTATAGAGTGAGGGGGGACAGGATTAGTTAGGATATGTGGGCCATCAAAGACAAACTTTATCTAAAATGATGTGAAGCTATGGAAGAGTTACAAGCAGGGGTGAGGCATGAATTGGAAGGGAGCAAAGTGAAGTGGGTAGATCAGTTATGAGGCTGTGGTAACAGTCCAGGCGAGAGATGAAAATGGCTTAGACTAGAGTGGTGGAGAGTTGAGATGGAAACTGAAAGATTACAGAGAGATTTGGCAGGCTGAGCCCAGTCATTGATGCTAGTTCCCTTGGCTGGATTTCACAACATAAGGAGCTTTACATCTTCACCTGACCACACTTCAGCTCATTGAAGACAGGCATTGCCACTCCTACCCCCTATGCCAAACTGGACTTATCCAAGCAGCACAGCCTTTAAATTGCCATTCATAGCCCATGGTCTGACATCCTCTTCTATTCTAGTTATGGTAGTCCAGATACATACTCTCTCAGTGTCTGTTGATGGCTATCTCATGGTGCCTCCAAGTTTTACAACTCAACCCTCAAGTGGTAGAAAGGGCCAAAGAATGATTGCTGGGAGAAGAAAATCAAGACTAAAAAATAAAAAAATAATTAATTGAAAGGTTTAAGAACCAACCATGTTCTATTAAACTTGAAGCATGTTTTGGGAACCAGATTATATAAATTGAACTTTTTTGCACAATAAGATATGACACAAAGATTAATCAATAGATTTTAAACATAAAAATGGTTTTAGAAAACAGTACTCAGTGAAGCAAACATTATTCCTGTCTTAAAAGATGGAACTATACTTTTGTGATCACAGAAGGGGGTGATTTCTGAGAGCAGAAGCACAGCCAGGCCCATCAGAAATACCAGTCACAGGGACACATTCATTTTGAACCAGCATATTCTGTTGACATCTCCCCAGGAGAATGTATGAGAAACTGACATTAGCTTTAGATCTAAGTTGAGACTGCAGCATGAAATCATATGGACATTCAGCTGTTATCTTCCCCCAAAGAATTCCATTTTCTATAAATTGCAGGGAACCTAACACACATATTAAAATTTACTATGGTTAAGAGAGAGTCAGAAAAAAAAGAGACAAATGTTGCTTCCAGTATTAACATCCATTATCACCTGATACATATTTTGTTCTCTTGGGGGCATTACCTGACACAGATTTTCACGCCAACCAAAATGTTGCATTTTCAATGGAAATATATAGCACATGTCATATTCAACCACAGAGAAGCTCTGGCTAAAATGAAAGAAAACCCAGTTCTGTGTTTCTTTTCTTTCTTTCTTTACTTGGTGTTTGCCTTTATCCACCAGCTCTGCACAGTCAGTCACCCATCAGTAACGTTAATAGAGTGTCTACTTTGAGCAAGAGCCTTGAAACCTGATGCTGTTAAGTGAGAGGCTCTAGTGCAGTGATGGCGAACCTATGACACGCGTGTCAGAGGTGACACGCGAACTCATTTTTTTGGTTGATTTTTCTTTGTTAAATGGCATTTAAATATATAAAATAAATATCAAAAATATAAGTCTTTGTTTTACTATGGTGGCAAATATCAAAAAATTTCTATATGTGACATGGCACTAGAGTTAAGTTAGGGTTTTTCAAAATGCTGACACGCCGAGCTCAAAAGGCTCACCATTACTGCTCTAGGGCCACCTGAGAAAAACCCTTTGTGCTCCATGAGCTCAGCTGTCTGTCAGGCCACAGTGTGCCCAAGAGCTCTCCAGGAGTGAAAGGCTGTAACCTGCTATTTAGTTCTGCATGGTCATTTCTAACTTTGTCCTAATAGTCTACAAGTATCCATCATTATTGTATCATAAAGAACTAAATGATGAAAATGATTTTTACAAAGTAGAAAGATAAAAGAAGGAATTAAAAAAGAAGGAGGGATTAAGCAAGAGAGAGAGAGAGAGAGAGAGAGAGAGAGAGAGAGTGAGTTAGTTCAGCATAAAAGCATTTAGATTGAATCAAGACAAGTTTCTAAAGAAGTGCTATTAGGAAGAGACCCGAAAGATGCTTTTATATGTCTCTGTGTTAGAGGGACTGATCTACTGAGACCATTTTGTCTTTTAAATCTCAATTTAAATGTCGTTGCTGTAGCTGGGAATTCAGTACCTAGAAATTAAAAAATATTTGTTTAATGTTGTTATGTGAGTATGAAGTTCCCTATAAACTTTATACTCACATCAGTTTTCATGTCTTATTGACAATTTTTACACATAGTAGGTGATTAATAATGGTGATAATTTCAGCATTAGAAATCAAAATTTAGAAAAAAATATGCAGGGTCTCTGCTTCCTACTAAATGTTCCTCAAAGCTTATAGATTAAAACAAACAAACAAAACACAAGCCAACGAAATTTAGAAAAGTACGTGCACAAAACAGTATTTAAGATTAAAAGAAAAAAAATGAAAGTAGCAAATAAGGCCTTTGTCTAAAAATTGCCAATAATGATCCTTCATCCCTTACTCTACGATACTGAGTAGAATTACTTTGGCTTTTAGAGGCAAATCCCTGGAGTCTTATGTTCGTGGCTGGCACAGACAGAGTAAAGTTATTGCAGGTGAACCTCCTAAATTCAGAATACAGCATTTTCCCACTTACTCCCCTCTCAGGTCTATAAGGTAATGGGAAAGAAAGAAAAAGGAGGTTGTTTGAATACTGGGTTCATTAAAAAGCAACAGATAAAGTCAATGTTACATCTTGAGCTTAATCAGACATAATGGTACTTTTCTTGAGCTATAGCAAAGAAATTTCTCTAGAATTCTCTAGGTAATAGCCTAAGCAGGGACAGAAAAATGAAGGCATTTATTTAGAAATGGTGTCCACCTACCACAATAACTAACCACACTGATAAGCAACCTAAAACAAAGAGATGTTTTCTAACATATAGTTAGTGAAATCTCATACTTTAAACATTGGATTGTATATCAAAAGACCATGATCCTCGCTTCCCAAGAGACGGGTACTGTGTTGAGAATGTAGCTTCACATTGCTGCACGTCCTTTTCCCCTACAAATGCAATGTGATGCTCCCTTATGGAATAGGTGAGAAGAAACAACAGAAAACATGAAAATGTGGTATTAGTATTGGGCAAAAGATTTACTTCCAATAAATAAATTATGGCAAAAGCGATGGAATGTCACTCCTGGGACTAAGTTATAAAAGGCTGTGACTTCCATCCTGCCTACAATGTCTTTCTTGTTACTGTTCTCTATCACTTTGATGGAAGTCAGCTACCTTATTGGAGAGTCCATGTAGTAAGAAACTGAAGACAGTCTCAGGACATAACCAGAGAGGAACTGAATCCAGCCAACAGCATAGTGGGTCAGTTCAAACTGGGTAAACACCTTTTGAGTATTGAAATAACACCACCAACCACCATCTTAATTGCAGCCATATAAAAGCCCTGACCCAGAGGACCTAACTTATCCATGATTGGATTTCTGACTCACAAAAAGTCATGAGATAGTTTAAGCTGCTAAGTTTTGGGACTTTGTTGCTCATTAATAGATACCTAATATAATCTTCTAATTGTAGCTATATTTGTATTATATAGTCATTCACTCATCAAATATTCAATGGGTATCTGTTCTTCTTTCTGCCAAATGCTGTGTTAGGCAAGACAAATCAGAGAGGAAAATAGGATGAAGAGAGAGTAAAATGTTACTATTAAGAAACAGGGTCCAAATTAAAGTGTATCATAATGTATATGTTTTTATATTACTTACATTATTTACTCAACATTGTTCTAATTCACCCATGGTATAGCTTTTAGCCATAATTTGTTCTTCTAAGTTACTACACAGTAAGTAGCTTATTAAATAAATATACCACAATTAATGATTACATTTTATTTGTGATGTATACTTTGGTTGGTTATGTTGTTTTTATTATATATTTTGTTTTCTAATAGTTTGTTTAGGATATTTATTCATAGGTTGTTGAGAGAGAAGGAAGTGCAGTTTTTATTTCATGTACTATCCTTACTTGATTTTTCTCAATTCCTATCAACACTTTTCAGTTAATTTGAAATACTTGGGATTCACTACATTTTTATTATCTAAAAAGAAACTGTAGGATTTCAGTTGTATGCTCATTTAAAGATTGGTTGAACTCATTTAGTCTGATATTTTCTTTGAGGGGAAAATTTTAAGTACTCATTCAATTTAATAATTATATAATAATTTACAATTTCTTTTTTTTCTTGAATTAGTTTTGGTAAATTGTATCTTTTAGAACTTCATTTCATCTAAGTTTTTAAATTTATTTACACAAAATAGCTTTATATTTTTTAATTTCTACCATATCTGTAGATGTATCATGTTTTTATACTTTTTATTAATCTTTCCAGAGTTTAATTTTATTAGTTCTATCAACATAAAAATTATATCTATTGGTCTGATTTTATTTTGCTTTATTTTCCTATCTTTAATATGTTCTTCCTTTATGTTTATTCTGCATTTTCTTTTTAGTTCCTTATATTGAATCCTCAGTATATCCATTATTCATTTTTGGTTCTCAGCTCACAATCACCCTCCCTTCACCCTACTTTTAGATGCTGGAGCTGGATTCTACAAGTTATGTCATGCTCTGACCAAAAGGGACACTACAAGGATCACAAGCCTGGAGGAAGGAGAAGCTACCTGCTGCTTTCTGTTTCTCCACAGTAGCAGGTGGACTGGTGCCTGGCTGGGCCTTGCAGCATTCCCAGTAATGTTTTCTCCAGTTCCACATACAGCTGATCTCTTTGGATAGGATTCTACTCTGTTGTTACCACTAGCATGGCAAGCATGCAAAGTATCTGCAATCAGCAGACTCTAACTCATGGTGCCTTGTCTGCATATATGATATATTATTTTTTGACAGTGAGGTCATATTTCTTGGGAAAGCCTCTGCAGGAAATCATTGAAACCTAGGCTAAAGTTGCATCTCCCAGACCAGTGGTCGGCAAACTCATTAGTCAACAGAGCCAAATATCAACAGTACAACGATTGAAATTTCTTTTGAGAGCCAAATTGTTTAAACTTAAACTATATAGGTAGGTACATTGTTATTAACTTAATTAGGGTACTTCTAAGGCTTAGGAAGAGCCACACTCAAGGGGCCAAAGAGCCGCATGTGGCTCTTGAGCCGAAATTTGCCGACCACGGCCCCAGACAATGTTGCATTTGATTCTGCTAGTTACCCAAAGTTATTGCCTACTTGAAATGATCTGTTTAAGATGATTTAAGTTGTAGAAGGTACAGGAATTGGGAGTCTGAACCTAAGTCAGGTCAGTTGGTGGTTTACTAATCTCAAGGGAGATTATTTCTTTTTCCCTCCAACCAGTACCAAGGTCAAATGAGACAGGGTTACATTTGAATTCTTCTAGGTGGTGAATTTGTCACTTACCCACACTTTGAAAGAGTAGCCCTGTCAGTCTCCAGATTGATATTGGAGTTTTCCAACATGTTTTCACTTTATGCTGGCCCTAGACTTTATTTCCATCTTCTGATTCCCTCCATAGCTTTTTAACATAATCCTAAGTCAACAAGGTTTGTCTCAGGTAAAATTCATTTTAAATGCCAGCTTACCTCCCAGGATTCATTCTTTTTTTTTCTTTATATGTCTGCTGATTACAGTAACTTTTTATTCTTGCCACACCAGTGGTATTTTTTAAATGTATTTAAAAATATTTTATGCACAGGATTTAGTTGTTTTCATTTGTAAAGTAATAAAGAATAATCAACCCATCAAAGGTCCAGAAACACGTTTTCTAGGGGTTTAATTTGTATTACCAATCCTTACTAACATTGCATCCCTCAGAACTCTTGCATTCTATAAACCTGTGGGAGCAAAGGGACAGCTGAGTAAGAGGAGGGTAATGCCCAGGTCCTTCTACCTGCATAATAAATACTTTTACATTAGCCTTCACTTGGAAAAAAAGTGTCGTGCTGGGGGAAAAAATGAAAACTGTCCCAACCATTATGAGGCACCTCAGTATATACTGCCTTACTGAACTAAATTAAGTTGAGAACTTATATTTCTATTATGTTTTGTGTGGGCTTATTAGAATATGCAATTTGTGAAAATGATCCTCAGGACTATTTAGATAGTCAGCCTTGGGCTCCCCCTCTGACTTCTCCATTTGTTGAAATGTCCAATTCGCTGGTGTGTTCTCTAAACCAATAATTTAAAGTGTGGAAATGCCTGGAATGTAACAATGAAAGAGATCAATGTTTTCCAAGTTGTCCTGTCTTTGAAGCAGCACAAAAGCAGTTTCATCTTGTAGGTAAAACAGGTTTGGTTTACAAACTGAAGAAAGTGTAACAAAGGTGCACATTAAACCCCCTGGGTGGGAAACATACAGTCAGCATTCTATTGAAATTCTTAAAAGTCTCCAGGCTGATTTTGCATTCCACAAAGGACAGAATCCTTTGGGAGGACAAGGCAAAAGGAAGGGGAAATAGACCCTGTGCCAGCTGCCTGTCTCCCTATCTAGGATACAAGTGTTGCTTTTAAATATATAAGATCAGAACATAAAAGATAGCCCCTAAATATATTCAGAAAGAGTGGAAGGAAACTTTTACATAAATTCAGTGATTTAGTAATGAGTGCGTGTTTTAGAAGTTATTTCTTAGGATTTGATTTGCATGGAGACCCATTTATTTAGGAAAGCATCAATAAACAGGATTCTAGAGAACAGCATCAACTCAGTCAGGTCTCTGGGACTGCTGTGTCAATGATTACCTGACCCCTGTGCTCCTGTCAGAGCATAAATAGGTAGAAGATACCTCAGAGGATGCACCACTAGAGCAAGGCCATGGTGGAGCAATGCATAAATAGGTAGAAGATACCTCAGAGGATGCACCACAAGGCCATAGTGGAGCAACGGCCAGCACCATGGACAGAGCCTCCCCTTCTGCCCTCTGCAGAATCTGTGAGCTGCTTAACTCTTATCAAGCCTCAGAAAGAGGGAGCCTGGCCTGTCCAACAGCCTGTAAAGTGTTTAGAATGTAGACTTCAGTTGGAAAGCCCCTAAATACACAGTATGTGTGGGGTGTACAGGAAATATTACAGAGTAGATGAATGTATAGAATGACATGCATCAGTGTGGTTAAATCTCAAAAAGGTTAAATGGAAACAACAAACAACGTAAAACTCAAGTTGCACATAGCTGATATTATTTATGTAAAAACTGTAAGGCTCATAATAATAGTTTATATTGTTTATCAATATTCCTATGTAGTAAAAGTTCAAAACACGCTTGTGAGTGATTCACACCATCTTGAAGATGAATGGAAATGTTACTCTCTTAGAGCACTCACTCAGACATAATCCTTCCTGCATTTATATTCTTCAGCCATTTTATTTATAGAGATTACACCTGATTTTCTTGTGAGAGTTTCTGAAAAACCCTGTATTCACAAGATTTACTGTATTATATCATTCCTCTCAGAAAGTGTGGTGGAGCACAAATGACCAATTTAAGTGACCCTATAAGACCCTCATGATTCTATAAACACTGGATAAAAGTAATGTATAATACCATTAAGTTAATTCTAGCTGAATAAGCAGCTAAAACAGTTTCATCTACCAACTTATTTACTTGCTTATCCTATACTAGAGGCCCGATGCACAAAATTCGTGCAAGAGTAGGCCTTCCTTCCTGGCTTCTGGCACCGGCTTCCCTCTTGCACCGGGAACTGGGCTTTCCTCCAGCACCCAGGACCCGGGCTTCCCTCTGGCCATGAGAAGGCACCTGGGACCCAGGCTTCCTTCCAGCCACAGGCAGGCACCCAGGACCCAGGCTTCCCTCTGGTCACTGGTAGGCTCCTGGGACCTGGGCTTCCCTCCAGCCGCTGGCAGGCACCCAGGACACAGGCTTCCCTCACAGCCCTGGCTTCATCCAGAAGGTTGTCTGGAAGGACGTCCAGTCTAATTAGCATATTACACTTTTCTTATTATAGACTAGAAGCCCGGTACACGAATTTGTGCACCAGTGGGGTCCCTCAGCCTGGCCTGCGGGATTGGGCCAAAACCAGTTCTCTGACATCCCCCAAGGAGTCCTGGATTGCGAGAGGGCACAGGCCAGGCCAAGGGACCCCACCGGTGCATAATTGGGGCCAGGGAGGGATGCGGGAGGTTGGCTAGTTGGGGAGGGACCAGCGGAGTACTCCAGGGCATGTCTGGCTTGTCTTGCTCAATTCTGATCAGCTGGACCCCAGCAGCAAGCTAACCTACTGGTCAAAGTGTCTGCCCCCTGGTGGTCAGTGCACATCGTAGCGAGCAGTTGAATGGCCTTAGCACATCATTAGCATATTATGCTTTGATGGTTGAATGGCTGACTGGACGACCAGACACTTAGCTTATTAGGCTTTTATTATATAGGATAATAAAAGCCCAGTGACCAAATGGTGGAACAACCAGAATGACCAGTCGGCCAGTTGCTAGTACGCACACTGACCGCTAGGGGGCAGACGCTCAACACAGGAACTGCCCCCTGGTGGTCAGTGCGCTACCACAGTGGGAGTGCCCTTGGCTGACTGGAATGAACAGCTGCTCCCACTGCGAACCACGAGCCAATGGGCAGGAATCCACCAGCAATCATTGCCTCCTCACCCCAGACCCCTCCTCCTCACTCCCTGCCACCTCCTCTGGGTGCCTGCAGGACGTGCAGCTCCGCGCTGGGCTTGCAGAGCTGACACCAGAGGCTGGGAGGCGGTTGTGGCTACCGTGGTACTGAGACCTACTCTGCTGCCTCTCAGTGCTACTGCCCTTGGGCCCAGCCCTGACCAGGTCCCCTGGAGAGGTGAGTGCTCTGGCTCCACTGAAGATGCCGGACCAGGAAGCAGCTGCTTAGAAGGCGGGTCCACAGCCACTCGGCTGACGGGGATAAGTGGTGCTCCAACAGTGGGCTGATCCCCACAGGCCACGCCCCCCACCAATGCACGAATCCCGTGCACCGGGCCTCTAATTTATTCATAATAGTATAGAACAGTGTTTTTCAAACTGGGGGTTACACATCATTAGTGAGTCATAAAGTCAATTAAGTGGTTCACAATGAGCATTAAAAAATAGAAAAAGAAAAAGGATTAGGAAAGTAGAGTATATGACCTACAGTAAAGGCAAGAATTATATTATTGATGTTTAGTTACAAATGTGTGTGTTTATTAGATTGTGAATAAATGTTATGTTTTTACATAGGCTGTGGATAAAGAAAGTTTGAAAGTCAGTTATATAAAGCATGTGGTGCATTCCTGTCATATATCCAAACCCATAAAGGAATGTGACATGTTACTCCTTAAATTACCCACCATTTCTACATTCTGTAAAGATCCAGCATTTTCTTAGATTGCTTTGCTTTCTCCACACATTTGTCACAAGCACTGCATTTGGATTTCTCTTAGAAATATAAAGCTTTTGTCACTTAATGTGGGTCGTGAGCATTTGGGCATGATGAGCTATAGAATCTGAGATGACAGCATTGCTCACTGACTGGTTTAGGGATCTGTTTCTCTTCTGATACCAACCCCAAAGCCTGAGCAATTCAATCCATGCTTAAGCAAAATAATACATCGCCCTGGTTTGTGGCTGTTCAGTGCTTGGGAATCGTTGCAACCACAAATATAGAATTTTCCAAGATATCTTGTGGAACTTGTCAGATTATACTTATAATATGTCTGCATGGCTGATGAGTGAACCCATTCAAAGCAAAAGACTGTCTTTTTCTTATTATATTCCCAGCCATGATGAGCACTGGCTCATAATGAGTGCTTAGTATTTATTGACTGAGTCACATTTGGGGAAAAGCCTAATTGAAATAAGAGATTAGAAATGCCCTTTTTGCACATTTTCAGCTGTATAATCTAGTTACCATGATTGTTTGAAGGATTTCTTTTAAAAATTACCATTAGCAATTTCTTGGTTGGCAATGCCTAAAAATTACAAAACTGATTCAGAAAAGCTGAAATTAGAAGACCACTTCATAGCATCACTGTCTGTGTAATTCCATTGCCATCTACCAAATCCTTCTTTTCCCCAAATCTTTTAATCTTGGCAAAACAAGAAAGATAAAATGGCCTCTAGAACATCTCTTTCAGTAAATCGGTGTCCCAGTATGACACATCAGAAACTTTGGGGAATAAACTACACCTAGAGGGAAGAGGGAAAAGGCAGACTTATAGCCAGGTAGGTGCCACAGTTAAGGGCATGGTTATGTCTTAGAAATAGACACTGAAATGTGGTTATTAAGAACTAGGACTGGAGAGTAAGACAAACCTGGGCTTAGATCCTGCCTGATTCTGCCACTTCCAACTGTGTGACCACTGGGATAATTACTGTAACTACATCGAAGGATTCTTGCATGGATGAAATCTAATATAGCATGTAAATAGTTTGGCATATTTACTGGCACATAGTAAATGCTCAACATAGGTAATTATTATTTTGTTGTAATTACCATTATTACTGTACCCTGAATTTAACAGTGATCCTAAGCAGACTTATTGGTCAAGCCAGCCTCAGAAGACCAATATGAATACCCTATGTATAAGAATTTATAAGTATTGCCCTAACCAGTTTGGCTCAGTGGATAGAGCATCAGCCTGTGGACTCAAGGGTCCCAGGTTTGATTCCGGTCAAGGGCATGTACCTTGGTTGCGGGCACATCCCCAGCAGGGAGTGTGCAGGAGGCAGCTGATCGATGTTTCTCTCATCGATGTTTCTAACTCTCTATCCCTCTCCCTTCCTCTTTGTAAAAAATCAATAAAATATATTTTTTAAAAAGAATTTATAAGTATTAACATTTCTTATGTATCATTTTATATTTGATAGTATTTTCTGTTTTGGGAATGAGTCTACCAGAGCACACAAAATATACTCAGAAGAGGAATGCCACTGAATCAGGAACATTTTGAAAAGAAGGAAGGAAAAACAAAAAAAAACACACAAGAAAATTAGCAAATGTAGCAATATCATCCTAAAGAAATTGGCATTATTTCAGAGTATTTATTTTATTGCCAGCACCTTCTTTATTGTAAACATGTGCTACAGCAGAGTCAGAAAGTAGAAAAAGGGAAGCCCGTTAGCTCCATTTCACTTAAAACAAGAAAAAATGTAAAACAGCAGGTGGGGTGGGGTTTCCCAAAGCCCATTATAGTTTAAGGTATTTTTCCTTTCATTCTAATGGACTGAAATCTTTTTGCTAACCCTAGAAAAAAATTAAGAGTATATTTTAATGTACCAATTCAGCCCTTATACCAGGGTTGGGGGATGTCCAGCCCTCGGGCAATGTAAGTCCCACGAAATCATTTGGTCTGGCCCTACCAAGGCATTAGGAGTGAGATAATTAAATGTTTGACCAAATATAGCAGGCTAATTTTTAAGCTGATAATTTTGGATGGCCCATGAATGATGTTATAAATATCCAAATGGCGCTTGGCAGAAAAAGGTTCTCCACCTCTGCCTTGAACAGTAAGTAAGGCTTTCGGAACAATCTCTATAGAGGTCTAATTGGCTAGGCCATAGAATTACTTTCTGGGGAGGGAGAAAGGGAGAAGATAGTTCCATTGTGCCTGCCAGGCATTGAGGAAGGAGGTATATTGAATACCAGCTCACCTGCGGCACAAGACTTTCTAAAGGGGAAGGACTCCTATCATTCAAGCATTTTGTTAAAGGCCTCAAGAGTCTTTACTGGGAATTTTCGACGCCCAAAGGATGCAACAAAGCATATAAAATATCTAAATATCTAAACCCAAACTCAAATATCTGCAAAGGCCATGCAGATTAGGAGATGAGTATACAGGAAATCATTTGTGATTATTTAATTTGTGTCTGTTATATAATTTGTGAATATTATTATTTTCTCAAAACATACTTAAGATACCCTTAGGAGTAAGCATTTGTATCTTACTAAGTAATCACACTGAGATAAAAACCAACCTATCAAGAAAGAGAAAGTCTCTAGCAAAAAAACTCCATCAAGCCAAATAATTTCAGGAAACAGATGCCAAAAAAAGTTTAGTTAAACATAATTGGATAATTATGTGGGTATAGACCAGTGATGGCGAACCTTTTGAGCTCGGCGTGTCAGCATTTTGAAAAACCCTAACTTAACTCTGGTGCCGTGTCACATATAGAAATTTTTTGATATTTGCAACCACAGTAAAACAAAGACTTATATTTTTGATATTTATTTTATATATTTAAATGCCATTTAACAAAGAAAAATCAACCAAAAAAATGAGTTCGCGTGTCACCTCTAACACGAGTGTCATTGGTTTGCCATCACTGGTATAGACAGGATTAAAGAAAATTATTAGGAAGTCAGACAGTAGGGCTCCATTATCACCCCTGGGTTTGAAGGGCAACCAATAGAAAAAGTGTTACCAAACCCAAAAGAACTGGAGCAGTGGAGGAGTGGCTGGCTGGTAGATATAAGGGCTGCAGAAGAGTACAGTCACTGCCAACACCACAGCACAGTAGAAGGGCAGTCAATGAAGGAACAAATACTCTCCCTTCCTTCCCTCCCACTCTCCAATCTCCTGTTAGTGTCTCCCATTGATTCAATCCAATCAAAGAGCAGAGAGCAAAAGAACCTGGGCCATGCAATGCACAGAGGTCAACCTTCTAGGGACAAACAGCAGGGCAGAAAAGGGCAAGATACATGTGGTGGAGGCAAACTAAGAATAGTCAACAAACCTATGAACTTCTCTTTTTGTCTACAAGCTCTGCCAGAATTAGAACCAAAAGACCGTCGTCCAACCCCAATAAATCAACAGAATATTTTGTCAAATAAAGATAACCTGCAAGGTTCACATTGGCTTAGGTCTATCATTTTGGTGGACTTGAGCATTTGGTTTATTTGGAGAGCTTATTTGACTATTTCAAGGAGTTTACTGTTTGCTTACTGGTAACCTTTTCTGTGTTCCTACAGATACTGGATTGACTCCATAAAAGCTATAGGCCTAGATCTATAGGAACTAAGCTAGGCTGTTGAGGACAGGACATTGTGGACATCACTCATTAAGAAAGTCCTTAAGAATCAGCCAATTCAACAGCACTTAACATGCACATAAATACCACCACTCCATTGCAATTTCAAAGCTACCATGAGATTTAAAGTTAAGTCTGTTAAAGGTCCATCTGGGCTTCAGAGCACTTCTCCTGAAGATGCACATTATTTTGGTAATAGACTCAGCCATTAAAGGCCCCTAGACCACTGCAGTGCATTTCATTAACCAGATAAGTGACCTTCCTGCTTCCTGTTGCTTGAATGGGCAGCCAGATTCATGAAAGTACTTATACCTTTCCCTATGACAGAGGTACGCTACAAAAAAGGGAGGGTGGGAGGAGGGAGAAAGCCTACCACACAAAATGAAAGGTACTTAAACAAGCAGGACCACTATTGCACACTCTGTAAGACAGATGGTTGCTGTGAGCATGATGTCTGGAAACTGTAGTTTGCCAAAATTAAAGTGGAACATGAAAATGGTGAGGAAAGGAATCTAATTTCCATTTAAAGTTGATACGGGTGGTTGTTGTACAGTGTTCTTTGTCACACCTTCAGGTGATGGATGGACTGGCAATGCTGCAGGGCTGTGGCGATCAAAGGTAGCCAGGGGTGAGAGGGATATAGAATTCATGTTTGCCCAAAGAGGTCTGAGTGCAGACTTGGCCAGAAACACAGAAAGAGAAAAGGCAGGATGCAGTTGTGAAGAAGTAATAAATGGCAATTAAGGGCACCTACATGCAGAATAGGAAATTAGGAGAGGGAGCTTTTCTTGGGTTTTCCTCTGAGGAAAAGTATGGGAGGATGAAGTTGGGCAATGACTGTTCAATCCTTTGTGACTCTTATAAAGTAGGAAAACTATTTCGCCATTTATATTTAAAACAAATAACTATGTGCTATTTGTATTATTTCTAAGAACAAATAGCTTGCTCTTGCTACCTAAGCTAATCAGAGGTTTTTGTATTTGAGATCATGATGAGTCTGCTGTTTTGCTGACTTTGACAGGGCTTTTGTCCCAGAAGTTTGGACAGAGTACTAGACTAGAAGTAAAGAGACCCAATGTGTATCTTGGTCCTTGTGATTATAAGCTGAGCATCAGGCATCAGATATAAAAAATAGGGTCCTTCAACCTGGAAAAGTCTCAACTAAAAAAGTACAGAATGGATCCTCATATCGAACTCTCAGGAAATGAATCATCATGCCTGTGACAGAATCCAAACTGTTGCCCTATTTTCAGCTTCTCATGTTTGTTCATACAGAATTTTCTGGCTCTTGATTCTGTTCTCCTGCTAATAGCCCCAGACTGCATTCCTCTGACTTCACACCCATTCAGTAGTTTGAAGTTAGCATTCTTACAGATGTGTAATTTGAAGCAACTCATGTAATCTATATGTGACTGAATTTAATAATCTGAAAATGCAGACAATTACAGTATCATATAAGGCTGATGAGAAGATAAATGTGCTATAACAAATGAATGAGTCCAAACATAAAAGAAAAAAATTGGTAATTAGATTTTATCCAAAGTATAACTTTTGTTCCTTGGAAGACACTGTTAATAAAATAAAAAGGCAAAGGATTCCAAGAAAGTGCTGGATTCAGTGGTTCTCAACCTTTCTAATGTCGCGACCCTTTAATACAGTTCCTCATGTTGTGGTGACCCCCAACCATAAAATTATTTTCGTTGCTACTTCATAACTGTAATTTTGCTACTGTTATGAATCGTAATGTAAATATCTGAAATGCTATATGTGTTTTCCGATGGTCGCGACCCACAGGTTGAGAATCACTGGATTAGGTGGAAACTACTGCCCTTCTCCCAGGACCAAACTGGAATTACAATTAAAATATAGAAAAATCATCCTGAATAACCAATTGATGACTAGTATGGAGGTGTAAGAGGGCTGGCTGGACTCCCACATACAGCAGCTAAGTTCCAGAGGGATAGCTCAGCTGTGGGGTTTCCCAATGAGAACCCTGGAGTCTAAACCCCAAGCTAGATTCCCCGGCCCAGGGCACCTGAATTAGGAAAAGTTACTACATAAAAAAAAAGCAACAGGTTTTCTGTCCAAAAGGGAGATGGCGCCCTCTGAAAGGGCCAACACACAAAATTTTGTTTGCAGCCATTCACCTTGGGCTTTGGCAGAGGGACAGCAGAGTGGACTAGAGCTCAATGAGGAAAGTCTGGGGTTGGCGGCTCTGGGGAGAAAGCTGAGAGGACAGCCACCAGGATCCCTGTGCTGAATCATTGCCCCACACTGAAAAAGACATCTTTCTCAGGCAGAACTTTTCCATCCATGCAGCATTAGCCTGGGGAAAAGCAATGACTCTCACTCCACCTTGTAAAGATTATGCCCTGCTGAGAACTATAGCAGGAGGTTCATTAAGTGACAGAGATTAATAGACAGGCTTCAAGCAGAGGCAGATCACTGGGTGCTTTGAGTCTTTGCCTGACCTGCTTCTGGGACTGGGGCTAGTAAAATAAGACCTTAGTGTGCAGCTTGGTCCTTTTCACGTGCACCTGGGCCTAGCAGAGGGAGCCACTGATATTTCCTAATAGCTTTCTATGGCCAGTCACAGAGTCTGACATTAACCTGCACCACAGACCCTCCGAAATGGCCTAGACCAGTGGTTCTCAACCTGTGGGTTGCGACCCCTCTGGGGGTCGAATGACCCTTTCACAGGGGTCGCCTAAGACCATCGGAAAACACATATATAATTACATATTGTTTTTTGTGATTAATCACTATGCTTTAATTATGTTCAATTTGTAACAATGAAATTGGGGGTCACCACAACATGAGGAACTGTATTAAAGGGTCGCGGCATTAGGAAGGTTGAGAACCACTGGCCTAGACCAATACGCCAGTAGCCAGCTTCAGACAACAGGACAGGATCCAATAAGCTTCACAAGCAGCATATACACAATGAGATATTGGCAGGCACCAACACTACTGAGGTGAATTCCTCTTTGTGTGATAAGCACCTGCACAGCAGCCTGCACACTGTGTGTGTAGGGTTTGAGCCTTATTGTCAGACAGCTTGAAGGTCAAGCCCATGCACAAATGGGCCAATAACAATCAAGATTCAATTACAATAGCAGGTCTCACATAAACCACACAAGGGACATTCTTAAAGCACCCAGTTCTGGTGACCAGGGAGACTGCGCCAAGGGGTCCTACAGATGACCTACTACATAAGGCTGTGGTACCAAGACTGTCATAGCAGATCTACCTAATACATAGAAACAAATACAAATAGGCAGCTAAAATGGGGAAACAAACAAGCCCCAAATGAAGGAACAAAGAGAATTTTCCAGAAGAAGAGCTAAATAAAGTGGAAGTAAGCAATTTATCAGATATAGAGTTTAGAGTAAAGAGTATAAGGATGCTCAAGAGCATGAAAAAGGATATAGAAACCATAAAAATGGACCAGTCAGTAATGAAGAATGCCATATATGAAATAAAGAAAACACTGGAAGGAATAAACAACAGGCTTAATAAAGCAGAGTAGAGATCTAATCAGTGATTTGGAAGACAAGATAGGGAAAAAAATCACCTGTTCAGTGCAGTAAGAAGAAAAAAGAGTTTAAAAATGAGGAGAGCTTAAGGGACCTTTGAGATATGAAGATTAACAACATCTTCATCATAGGGCAACCAGAGGAGAAGAACTAGAGCAAGGGATCAATAACCTCTTTGAAGAAATAATGCCTAAAAATTTCCCTAACCTGGTGAAGAAAAAAAAGACACACAAGTCCAGGAAGCATAGAGACTCCCAAACAAGATGAATTCAGAAAGACCCATACCAAGACAGATCATAATTAAAATACCCAAAGTTAAAGACAATGAGAGAATCTTAAAAGCAACAAGAAAAAGGCAGTCAGTTACCTACAAGGGAGCTCCCATAAAACTGTCAGCTGATGTCACAACAGAAATATTTCTGACAAGAAGTTATAGGCATGTAATATCCAAAATGATGCAAAACAAGATTCTTCAACAAAGACTATTTCAACACCAGACCAGTATTACAAGAAATGTTAAAGGGCGTGCTTTAAAAAGTAGAAAAAGAAGAAAACAAAACAGAGTAACATAGTTAAAAAATGAAATTACAATAAATATGTACCTATCAATAATTACTTTAAATGTAAATGGATTAAATGTTCCAATAAATAGACATAAGGTATCTGAATGGATAAGAAAACCAGATGCATGTATGTGCTGTCCTCAAGAGACCCACCTCAGAATGAAAGGTACACACAGACTAAAAGCAAAGGGATGGAAAAAGGTATTTCATGCAAATGGAAAGGGAAGAAAAGCTGGGTTAGCAATACTTAAATCTAACAAAATAGACTTTAAAACCAAGTTTTTAGTAAGAGACAAAGAAGGACACAACATAATGATTAAGCAATCAATCTAACAAGAACATATACCCCCTTGTAAACATTTATACCCTCAACATAGGAGCACCTAAATATATAAAGCAAATCTTTATGGATATAAAGGGAGAGACTGACAATAATACAGTTATAGTAGGAATTTTAACACCCATTTAAATCAATGAATAGATGTTTCAGACGGAAAATCAACAAGAAAACTTTAGCCTTAAATAACACACTAAATCAAATGGATTTAATTGATATCTTCAGAGGAATCCACCACAAAGTAGCAGAATATACATCATTTTCAAGTGCAAATGGAACATTTTCTAGGATAGATCACATGTTAGAACACAAAACAAGTCTCAATAAATTTAAGAAGATTGAAATCATATCAAACATCTTCTTTGACCATAATGGTATGAAACTAGAAATCAATTACAAGAAAAAAACTAGGAAAAAATGCACACATGGAGGCTAAATAGCATGTTACTAAACAATGAATGAGTTAACAATGAAATGAAGGAAGAAATCAAAATATACCTTGAGACAAATGAAAATGAGAATACAACAACCCAAAATCTATGGGACACAGAGAAATCAGTCCTAAAAGGGAAATTGATAGCATTATAGGTGTACCTCAAGAACCAAGAAAAATCTCAAATAAACAATCTAACTTTGCACTTAAAGGAACTAGAGGAAAAACAACAAACAAAACCAAAAGTGAGTACCAGTAGACGGAAGGAAATAATAAAGATCAGAACAGAAATAAACAAAATAGAGTCTTAAAAAACAATACAAAAGATCAATGAAACCAAAAGCTGGTTCTTTGCAAAGATAAACAAGACTGAGAAAACATTAACCAGACAAAAAAAGAGAGAGAGAGAGAGGAGCCAAATAAATAAAATGAGAAATAAAAGATGTGAAGTAACAACTGACACCATAGAAATACAAAGAATTGTAAGAAAATATTATAAACAACTATATGCCAACAAATTAGACAATCTGGAAGAATTAACATCATTAAAATGTTCATACTACCCCAAGCAATCTATAGATTCAACAAAATCTCTATTAAAATACCAACAGCATATTTCACAGATCTAGAACAAATACTACAAAAATTTATATGGAACCAAAAAAGACCTGAAATAGCTGTAGCAATCTTGAAAAAGAAGAACAAAGTAGGAGGGATCACAATGCCAGATGTCAAGTTATACTACAAAGCCACTATAATCAAAACAGCCTGGTACGAGCAAAAAACAGGCATATCGATCAATGAAACAGAACAGAGAATCCAGAAATTGACCAAAGCTATTATATTAATCTGCTTCTTTCAAAAAAGCCATTATGCCTCTAGGCCAGTGATGGCGAACCTTTTGAGCTCGGCGTGTCAGCATTTTGAAAAACCCTAACTTAACTCTGGTGCCGTGTCACATATAGAAATTTTTTGATATTTGCAACCATAGTAAAACAAAGACTTTTATTTTTGATATTTATTTTATATATTTAAATGCCATTTAACAAAGAAAATCAACCAAAAAAATGAGTTCGCGTGTCACCTCTGACACGCGTGTCATAGGTTCGCCATCACTGTCCTAGGCAGTGGTTGGCAAACTGCGGCTCGCGAGCCACATGCGGCTCTTTGGTCCCTTGAGTGTGGCTCTTCCACAAAATACCAACTTCTGCGCATGGGCCACGAAGTTTCAATCTCACTGTACGTGGTATTTTGTGGAAGAGCCCCACTCAAGGGGCCAAAGAGCCGCATGTGGCATGCGAGCCGCAGTTTGCCGACCACTGTCCTAGGGGAAGGGAAACAAAAGAAAAAATAAACAAATGGGACTACATCAAAATTAAAACCTTCTGCACAGCAAAAGAAACCATCAAAAAAATGAAAAGCGATCCCACCGTGTGAGAGAACATATTGCCAATGATACATGGTTAATTTCCAAAATATATAAAGAACTCATACAACCTAACAAAAGGAAGACAAACAATCCAATAAAAAAAGGTTAAAGGACATAAATAGACATTTCTCCAAAGAGAACATAAAGATGGCCAAGAGACACATGGAAAAAATGTTCAAAGTCACTAATCATCAGAGAAATGCAAATTAAAACCACAATGAAATATTACCTCATACCTGCCAGAATGGCTACCATAAAATAATCAATAAAGTACAAGTGCTACTGAAGATGTGAAGAAAAGGGAACCCTAGTATACTCCTGGTGGGAATTTAGATTAATTCAGCCACTATGGAAAACAGTGTGAATTTTCCTCAAAAAATTAAAAATGGAACTGCCATTTGCCTCCCATGATCCTACTTCTAGGAATATATCCTAAGAATCCTGAAAAACCAATCAAAAAGAATATATGAACTCCTATGTTCATAGCAGCAAAATTTGCAATAGCTAAGATCTGGAAATAGCCCAAGTGCCCATCAGTAGTAAATGGGTGGGTAAAAAAAGAGGTGGTACATCCCACCATGCAATACTATGCAGTTTGCAAAAAAGGATCTCTTACCCTTTGAGACAGCATGGAGGGACCTGGAGAGTATTATACTAAGTAAAATAAGGCAGTCAGAGAAATATAAGTATATGTGGAATCTAATGAACAAAATATACTAATGAACAAAAACTATCCAGAGACATGGAAGCATGGAACAGAATCAGGAACCTCAGAGGGAAGGAGGTGGGCAGGGGGCTGGAAAAGATAAACCAAAGGACTTATATACATGTATGCATAACCCATGGACACAGGCAGTAGTGTGGTGAAAGCCTGGGGGTGGCGGGAGTGGAGTGGTGGAGGTAATGGGAAGGAAAACGGGGACATCAGTAATCCTCTCAAAAATAAGATAAATAAAAAATAAAATAAAAAACTGGGCAGAGGACCTGTAGAGACACTTCTCCAAAGAGGACAAACACATGGCCAATATACATATGGAAAGATGCACAATGTCACTAATAATTAGAGAAATGCAAATTGAAACAATGAGATATCACTTTACACCTGTCTGAACACTATCATCAATAAATCAGCAAACAATAAGTGCTGGCAAGACTGTGGAGAAAAGGGAACTCTCATATATGGTTGGAAAGAATGCAGATTGGTGCAGCCACTACGGAAAACAGTATGAAGGTTTCTCAAAAAATTAAAAATGGAACTATGTTATAACCCAGTGATTCCACTTCTGGGTATATATCGGAGTAAATAAAAAACACTAATTTGAAAGGATATATGCACCCCTGTGTTCATTGCAGTGTTTATTTACAATAGCCAAGATATGGAAGCAACCCAAGTGCCCATCAGTATATAAGGGATAAAATAGTGGTACATATATAGGATGAAATATTTCTTGGCCATAAAAAGAATGAAATCTTACCATTTGTGACAGCATGAAAGGTCCTAAAGATTATTATGGTAAATTAAATAAATCAGTCAGAGAAAGACAAATATCATATGATTTCACATGTATATGGAATATAAAGAAGAAAATAAATTAACACACAGAATTGGAAGAGATTCACAGATATAGAGAACAGGCTGATAGTTGCCAGAGCAGAACGGGGTAGGGAGACTAGGTGAAAAAGGTGAAAAAATTAAGAAGTACAAATTGGTATTTACAAAATAGTCACAGGGATGTAAAGTACAGCATAGGGAATATAGTCAATAATATAGCAATAAATATGTATGGTGCCAGGTGCATACAGGAAACATTGTGGGGAACACTATGTGAAGTGTATGATAGTCTGACCACTGAGCAATATACCTGAAACTAATATAAAATGATACTGAATGTAAACTTTAATAAAAAAAGACATTTATTCTAAACAAAGGAATATGAATCTGCACTATTGGAGTTTTCCTTTCCCTTTTTGAAGTCCTGAAACTCTTTTCTATTCTGTAAGAAAATAAACCTGAAGCACTGGCCTGAGACATATGTAGCTTTGAATCCTAGCCCCATCATGTGTGAACTTGACACATTAACATTTCTGAGCCTGTTTCCTCAGTGAGACAATACAGACAACTATTGGAATCTGCATAGTAAAGCATAGCACCAAATACATCTTGGCTATTTAGCAATAGCAGCTATTATGATGGTGGCTCATTATTCAACAATGTTAAAGAGTCTTCTAAGAACCAAGCACTGTTTAAGGCACAGAGAATACAGCCAACTTCATGGAACCCCAGTCTTCCTGGAGACTACAGTCTTTTAAATTGTTGGTATTCAGGTTGCCTGGAGCTGGCGGGAATGAACAGGAGATGTTTCAAGATCATGGGTTATCCCCTCGCCTTCATTGTGTTTATTGACAAAGTGCTCTAATAAGACCACATAATCCCAAATTCTCTCACCTTTTAACCTCAAAATAAAGTGATTTCTCCTAAATAGAGAAACCCTTAGGGCTGTAGAGGAACATGCAGCTGTGGGTGGAACAGCAGGTTACTATCTTGGTGTGGAGTGGTTGTTATTGTTGCTGTAGTTGTTTTCTAACCATCTTGCCTACTTGTGATTAAGATGATAATGTTATACCATGCTGACGTTCTGCTTTGAAAAAAAAATGTAAATAGATATTTTCAGCACCTGTACCATTTTTATAAGTAAGAAATTGCCTTCCTACACCTGTAGGCTTGGTAGGGCAATAGAGTCAAAGCTGTTTCCTCTTATGTTTTTACTAGTGGCCCGGTGCATGAAATCCATGCACATTAAAAGGGAATTAGAGAGTCAAGGCCCCGCACACCTGTGCAGGCCTCACACTTGAGATCCAGACCCGGCTGGCCCCACCCTCACTGGGCAAGACCCAGACCCAGTCGGCTGCACACCCTTCAAGCCCGCCCCGCGCCCCCGCCCCCCGCAGCGTCACGTCAGCACTGGGTGGGGACGCATGCAGACAGCATCACGTCCCAGGCCAGGGACACACACAGGCAGCGTCATGTCCCTGGCCCAGGACACAGGCAGACAGCTTTACCTCAGCGCTGGTGGGGACACACATAGGCAGCATGACATTAGTGCTGGGCAGGCCTGTGCATGCCTCCGCTGGGGGCAGAAGTCCCCACCCCCATCCCCGCCCACCAGCTCCTGCCTGCGAGTGCCTCTGTAGGGAGCAGCCTCCACCTCCAAGGCAGCCTGATGTTAGCGCTGGGCAGGCCTGCGCGCACAGCCTATTGACAGGTCATGACTGGGACACCGTTGAAAGCTAAGTGTGCAAAGAACTGGAAAGTGTATGTCCCTGGCAAGTAAGAAAAGCAGGGATTTAAATGCATAATTTCCAAAAGGAAGCTTCACTCATCTCATTATAACTGACTGAAATTATATGGAATTTTATTTAGTAAACATATGTCTTCAATTACTGGATAAGTATGGGGTTAAATATTACATGTATATAAATTAGAGTAAATTAAACTCTTAAGCACACAAGGGAAGGTTTGATACTTAATGCCCTTCTATTGTTAACTGTTTTTTAATAAATAAAAGCATGTTGTTTGTCTTTTTTATGTCAATTCAGTTACATGTGTATTAACATTTTGAGATTCAAAATTATATTTCTAAAAGTACAAAATAGGAGGAGAAAACCCTCATATGTTAAATGTAATATTCCTGAATTGTGTTATTCTGTGTTTTAAATATCTTTATGTTCTTATGTATTTTCCAAGGTCATATCCCAACAATGTGCATTCATAATCTTTATAGTGAGAAAAAGATCGTAGAAAGAAAAGTAATATCTGTATAAATTATTAACATATTAAATTCCGACCAAATAACAGTTCTTTTTCAAAGGTTAGAATCCTAAGGTTTATTCATTTTTCATTTAAAAAGGAAGATTAGGAGGGGCTTGAGGGAGTTAAAGATAACCTGCCACCAAACAGACTTTCCTTTGTAGAAATTAAAAATGCTAAAATAGAATTGAAAAGGGAATTACATTATGAAAGTGTGAATCTTTACTAATCTTGATGCCCTTGCTACTTATAAACATGTCTTATGCTATGTGGCCCATGCTTTGGGACCACTGATCTAAACTAACTGCAGCAGATGGCGAGTCCTAGTGCCTCCTAGAAGATGTGCAGAATTGCAGAGTTCACAGTTTTGTTCATAATTCCTTACAACATTTACCCAGTTGAAGATATATCCCTATAAAATCCCAGTCCAACTTTATACTGTTGTCTCCGCACAGTCATGAATCACATTCCCTTTTACACTCCAATGTGTCCTGGTTTGGGACAATCCACTCTGTAGTGACCAGTGGATCGTTCACCTGTTCACCACTTTCTGAGCACCCACTCTGGACCTGGCTCTGTAACAATAACTGGAAATGCAAAGGTGAGTGAGGTAGTTCCCAGCCCCCGAGGACTCAGGAATGGAAGATCAGGGCAAGGAGGGGAAGGGGAACCACTTAATGACAACAAAAGTGATGAGAGTCCCACAGAGGTCTATGCCATGTGCTGCTGGGATCACAGGGGAGGAGGGCAGATGAATCGGAGGAACACCAGGTTCCTCAGGGAAAGGGGCAAGCAGATCAGCTCATCAGTGATGTCAGACAACAGTCAGTTCCACAGAGGCAGGTAGGTCTTTCCCTTTTACAACAATGGATTCATTTGCGTTTCTAGGTGTCAGGGAACTGGTGTGGTAAGGATTAAAGTGGGGAAAACACATAACAGTTTCTGGCTCTTATTTCTTCAGTGGTTATAGCAAAAGATGCTCTACCTGGGGAATCTTGAACTATGTAGAGACAGATAATGTTTGCAGAGCCCCAGCTGGTTTGGCTCAGTGGATAGAGTGTCGGCCTGCAGAATGAAGTGTCTAGGGGTGTGCAGGAGGCAGCCGATCAATGATTATCATCACTGATGTTTCAAATCTCTTTCCCTCTCCCTTCCACTCTGAAATCAATAAAAATGTTTTTTTAAATGTTTGCAGAGGAAGAATATTCTCCACAAATTACTACTTTTAAAACATAAATCGGATCATATCACTTCCTTGCTTAAAACCCTTCATGGGTTGATCACTGTTCTCAGAACAAACTGCACACTCCTCCATGGCCCACAAGCTCTGCCCTTCATCTGCAGCCACGACTCCTGCTGTTCTCACACCAGCTCACTATGCTTTGACCACCTTGAAAAATGTCAAGTTCTTTCCCACTCGAGCTCTTTGCTTCAGCTCTGCTGTCCCCTCTGCCTGGAGCACTGTTCCCCCAGCAATGTAAAAGTCTGACTTATAGACAGGGAAAGCCCACCTGATAATGACTCTAGCACAGGGGGAAGTGAGCAAAGCCAAGAGGTCAGGAGAGGTGACTCCTGCTGAGGTCACAGAGCACCCAGGCCATCAGCTGCATGAGAAAGGAGACCTCTGCCTGCTTCGCCCACTGCTGTGCCCCGGTGCCTGGAACCCGCCCAGCATGCTGGGCGCTGGCCTTTTCCCTGTGGAACCACACTTGTTCCTGTTGGAGTTCCCCTGATAAAGTCCCAGTACTATATCACTGCACGCTTCTCCAACTGCAGGATGCACAGCCCCAGTTCTGTGCAGAGGAAGAAAAACAGAGTACCCAATACATCTTTCTGGAACATCAAGTTTATTATACTAATAAACTTGAGAGAACCAAATACTTTATTTAATAAGCAGCTCACAAACATGGGAGCAAAGGAGCAGGGGAGGGAAGGGACCCAGGAAAAAGTCCAGTCTCTGGTCTCATTCAGGTGGGGGCCTCTCCTCTTGACCTCTGGGGGCTGCAAGCAGTCCTACAAGCTCCGCAGACATTTGGATAAGATGCTTCTGAAGACCACGGCGCTGCTGGATACCCTCCTGATGTGGATCCCGTGCAGAGAACGCCTCGGCAGTTTGCACACCTCCATCATCCTCACATCTGGCACACACAGTGTGTACTTCTGGCACCGCTCTCACCCGCAGCTGTTTGCCTCCAACCTCTGGTTCATTTCCCATACCACTGACCGGCCTTCCTGGAGCGGACACCTTCAAGTTGACTGTGGCCCTGCTTGACCGTCCACAACTTAAAAAATCATATTGGTTTGACTTTTGTCCTTTTGAGATGTTTCTTCTTGGTGGACCCACAGCATGTTAATCTTAAGAGAAATTGGAAGGCCCTCCTAGCCACCCGGTGCTGGCCTTTGATGGGGCCAGAGGAATAGGCTGGGGTGTCACCCTCAGGCTGCTCAGCTTTAAGGCAGCTTTCATGGGCGGCTCCCACTGGGGCTCCCCCACCGCTGCTGGTGCTGGTGCTGGTACTGGTGCTGCTGCTGCTCTGGGTGGTGGGGGAGTCCGCAGGGCCAAGCTGGAGGTCTGCGCTGGGGGTGTCTGTCCTGAACTCTGGGCGAGTGGTGGTCATGGTTTCTAGGTGGGGTGGGGGAGTGGTCACCCTCAACCACAGGCAGTTTGGGGGAATGAAAGGCTCTTTGATCTTCTTATCAAATGGCTGACCAACCTCTTGGCTTGAAGACATGCTACTGGTGCCAGGGGAACGGTAGGGCCTTACCCTGATTTTGCGGCCTGGCATCTTGGTTCTCATCATTTTGAGGATCAGGTATGTGCCCATCGCTCTGTCAAATTTTCTTTGTGTTATTGACTCCTGGATGTCATCCTGCTTAAAGCCAAGGCTCTGCATGATTTCTATTACCTGTGGGTCCAACTCACCCCAGGGCGGCTCGCTGTATGGACTCAGCTTCTCCTTCCCGCCCTTGTTGAACCAGGGGTCCTTCATTACGTCTTCCAGGGTCGGTCTTTGGCTAGGGTTGACAGTGAGTAATTTTCTTAAAAGTTTTTGAACCTCCTTTGACATAAAGTGTGGTACATGGAAATGTCCACTTACTATCTGCCTCTTCACGTTCACAATGCTGTCCCCCTCAAAAGGTGCCACCCCTGTCAGCATCCTGTACAAGACTACCCCCAGGCTCCATACATCAGTTTTGCGGCCATCATAGGTATGACGCTGCAAGATCTCTGGGGCCGAATAGCAGACGGTGCCACAGAAGGTGTTCTGTTTATCGTCGCTCACTTCCCTACTAAAACCAAAGTCTGCTAATTTAATGGTCATATCACCATCTATGAGAATGTTGTCTGGTTTCAGGTCCCTGTGGACGATGCCCCTCTGGTGGCAGTACTGGACCGCGGATACTACCTGCCGGAACACGGCGCGGGCTTCTCCCTCATTCATGGTGCCATAGTTTTGCAAGTGCTCAAGTAAGTCCCCTCCGCTCACATGCTCCATAGCGAGAAAAAACTTGTCCTGGGTGGCAATCACCTCAAATAATTGTGTGATATTTGGGTGATTTAAGCTCTTAAAACAATGGACTTCTTGAAAAAATCTAGAGATGCCCTGCTTTTTAATGGCTTTTACAACCACCTGTGCCCTGGTCAGCAAATGCTGGGCCACCCGCACCTCAGCATAGCATCCCTTGCCGATGGTGTGCAGGAGGAGGTAATCGCCAATACAGCGCTCCTTGACAGTGGAGTGGGCTGCAAAGGCATTAAACATGGCACCTTCAAAATAACAAAAAAATAAAATAAAAATAAAATAAAAATAAAATTCGGGGCCAAATGGCTTCACAGGGGAGAAAAAAAATAAAATTTTAAAAAAAGGAAAATAAAATAAATAGAAAAATAAAAATAAAAAATAAAATGAAAAAAAAAAAGGCCAAAACAAGCTAAGGAGTCCAAGTCCAACAGGTCACCACAAATCAGCTTCCTGGGCTATAACGGACAAAAACCTCAGCGTGGTCAGGGTCTTATATAAGGAGTGGTTTGCAATTTCATCACAGTGGCACCTTATGAGGTCAGAGCAAGAAATGGACCAATCATGGCTGGGTATGGTTTGCAGTTCCATCACAATGGCTCTTTATGAGGTCAGATCAAGAAATGGACCAATCACGGCTGGGGTGTGGTTTGGAATTCCATCACAATGGCACCTTATGAGTCAGACCAAGAAATGGACCAATCACGGCTGGGGATAAACCACAGTGCTTTTCAAGTTTTTGGTCTCATGACCCTTATACTCTGGGAAAAACAAAAAGACAACCCCAAAGAGCTTTTTGTTTATGTGGGATTTAAATATTGATATTTACTTTATTAGAAATGAAAATCTGTAAGATGCAAGCGTACCAACACACACAAAGGAAAAGTCTGACTGATTCTCATGCTCCAGGCCTCAGTTCAGATATTACCTGCTTACAGAGGATGCCCCCGATCCATCCATTCCTACCTGCCTCACCCAGCTGGTCAGGTTTGTTGTCTTCATAGCACTGACCACAGTGTGGCTGATTCTTGTTTACTGTCAGTCCTTCCCATGAAGGAAGGAGCATGACTGTAGTGTTCCCTGTGTCTAGCACAGTGAGTGGCAACAAAACAAGTATTTAATACATAGAAAATTTGAGGGTAACAAAATAAAATATTTCCAACTACTTACTTAATTAAAGTGATTCATAAAAAATATCTGTAAGAAATTCATGTTCTGTCCCCACTCAGCTTTTGGGGCAGGTAAGATAGGACAGAGGAGAGCTGAAGTCTGGGTTTCCAGGTATGTGGGAACTCAGTGAGGCTGAGGAAAGGACAACAGGTAGGAGCCTTGCTGTCAAGATTAAAGGAAAGGACTCACCCCTCCAGTAGTACTTGGATGCAATGAATTTGGATCTACAATGAGATTGCAACGTATTTTTATACTTTGAATATTCATTGACAGATTACATAGAGGACTTCTGAACTTGAGCAGGCCACTTAGGTAAATTTCTGTGCTACTTAAATGAACCATCTCTGTGGAAAGAAACAATGAGGCTTGTTAATTTACATTTGTAAATACACTGAAATCTCTGGATGAAATAATTTCTGCAGGGGTGCAAAGGGTGAGGTAATATGTTGGGGCAAATTGTACCCTTTATGGAGGCAGAGAGGGAGAGGCAGGCTTGAGGGCATAGGAAGAACCTCTGGCACATTATGTTTCAAACCCATCTTTGAAGAAAGGTCCCTTCTTTCAGTACATGGAGTGTTTTAATCACATGTATAAGTAATTACTCTAGTGATTACTTCAACATTTACCTCCTAAAGTCTCAGTTTGTGTAAAGGGAATCTTTAGAAGGATTAGCCTGTGAGCTTTTCCCTTTACAACACTTTAGTTTGTTACCTTTACCTACATCAGTGATACTCAGCTCCTAAGCATGACAGTCCCTATTGCTGAGCTGATTTGGACGCAAAGGGGGTTACCTCATCAATTCTATTCAGATGTTTACAAGTTCCAGCAACAGATTAAATAAGCTCAGAAAGGAAAAAAGAGAGAGAAATTCTAAGAAAGCGGTCAGTCTAAGACTTACTAGTAATTATATCCAACTAGAGGCCCGGTATACAAATTCGTGCATGGGTGGGGTTCGGCCAGCCCACCCCAATTGGGATGATCGGGGCGGGCTGGCCAGGGGAAGGGGCTGCAGGCACAAATTCGTGCATGGGTGGGGTCCGGCCAGCCCACCCCAATTGGGACGATCGGGGCGGGCTGGCCAGGGGAAGGGGCTGCGGGCAGTTGAACTCCGTTGAGGGGACAATTTGCATATTAGCCTTTTATTATATAGGATTATAAGAAATAATTCCAACAAAATAGAACATTTTCTGATCTCTTTCAGCCAAGTAGATACAGACTCAAAGATAAGACATTTAATGTAAAACTGTCAAGGCAAAAGCCAAGCTCTGGATAAATCTAACTTGAGGTCTCCTCCAGGGTAGGGTGTACAATCAGGTGAATGAGATACAATTTGGGGGCCTTTTAAGTTAAAAACATAAATTCATGGATCAGTACTTTTTAACCTTGCAAACTCAGGGATTGGTTAGCCATATCTGCCATCGTCCACTCCAGCTAGGCTGGAGGGAGTCCTTGTGGAGATGTTTTTTTTCATCACCATTTATCCTCTCCGTGCCCTCTACCCATCCAAGGTTTTGGGTGACCATATGATCATGCCTGAGCATTCAGAGCATTATACTCCCAAAGACAGTGATTGTTTCAAGAATCACCATGTAAGCTAGTAAGAGCCAAGGAGACTGACAGAAATGTGTGCTTATGCTTTGACCTGTGAGCATGTATGCCTGGCACTGCTCTCAGCCATCTTGCCACCACCATGTGAATGCTCAGAGTCGAGGATGACACTATTTGAAATCCTGAATCCAGACACAGAAACACTCCTGCATTTTTTAGTGAAGTGACCCAGTACATTTCTATTTTTGCTTGAACCATTTAATTTTGTCTTTTACAACCAAAAAGGTCCTAACAAGGTCTAAGTGAGCTAGAGAATTGATTTATCTGCCAGCAGATGAGCAGTGACCAAGCTTCCTGGCTTACAGCTGCCTGCATTACTGATTTAGCAATTGTCTGCAATGCATGAGAGGTTAGATGCACCTTTCCTCAAGGCTTCGCTTTTGAGATTTACAATTGAATTGGGCTAAAATAGAACATTTAGCTATTCAAGCTGGCAGCAGAGACACTTGGTTTGATGCAGCTAGTGGTGCCAATATCAGAATTAATATAATGGTTCCATGTCAAAACAATAACAGGACAAATGACCTGGAAGGGCAATTCAAATACTTAAGCCTTATTGCCACTGGCAAATGGAGCACTGAGTGCCCCCTTGACTGTCTTAAACTGGCAGCTTTTTTTGAATTCTTGTGTTAGAGGCAGGTTCTGGTGAAGCTAGCTTCCAACCCACTAAGGTTTAGAAATGGCTGTGGGAAATCATTGCTGTCTTAATGGCAAAAATGCTCTTGTAATGGTTTTCTAAGAGGTAATGGAAGCACAATGAAGCTTTTGGGTGTTGGCATAAAGATGTAGACCTGTCTGGGAGGGAGCTGTGAGCTCCAATTAGGAAAAGGGGAGCTTTATTTTATCCATTTCTACCTTCAGTTAGTATACTTACTCAACATTCTAAGTGTAAGGCACAAGGGGCGGGGGGCGGGGAGGGATGGTTTAACAGTTGTCTGTGGAGATGCATCTCTGCTCACGTGAAGTCCAGGAGGAGGACAGACAACAAACATAAACAAATGAGTAAGTGATAATGTAATATAGGTAACATAGGAAAATTGAATTCTGAGTTAAAGAATTACAGGGAGAGGAATCTGCTGTGATGGAAGGTCTACCTGATGGAGTAACACTGAAGCTGAGACCTGGAGGTAAGAATGAGCCAGGTGTATAAGGGGTGCAGGACAAGCATCCTAGCCAGAGGCTGGGGTGAGACAAAGGGTGAGGGCCATTCAAAGGCCTAAAAGAAATCCAGGCTGGCTGTAGCAGTGACAGAGGGAGAGCAAAAGAAGAGGTTGCAAGAGAGTCAGGACCCAAATAAATAAAATCAGAAATGAAAGAGGAGAAGTAATAACTGACACCAAAGAAATACAAAGGATTGTAAGAAAATATTATGAACAACTATATGCCAATAAATCAAAAAATCTGGAAGAAATGGCTAAATTCCTAGAAGCTTAAACCTTCCACAACTAAATCAGGACAAAGCAGATAATCTGAATAGATAGATTACAACCATTGAAATTGAAGAAGTAATAATAACCAAAGAAACAAAAAACTTCCAACAAATAAATTCTAAGTAAGCTGTCAGTCTAAGACTTACCAGTCATCAGAGAGATGCATATTAAAATGACAATGAGGGATCACCTCACACCTGCCAGAATGGCTATCATCAATAAATCAACAAACAACAACTGCTCGTGAGGATGTGGAGAAAAGGGAACCCTAGTACACTGCTGGTGGGAATGCAGACTGGTTCAGCCACTATGGGAAACAGTGTGGAGTTTCCTCAAAAAATTAAAAATGGATCTGCCATTTGACCCAGTGATCCCATTTCTTGGAATATATCCTAAGAATTCCAAAACACTAATCAGAAAGAATATATGCACCCCTATGTTCATAGCAGAAGATCTGGAAACAGCCCAAGTGCCCATCAGTAGATGACTGGATAAAAAAGCTATGGTACAGTTACACAATGAGATACTATGCAACTGTAAAAAAGAAGAATCTCTTACCATTTGAGACAGCATAGATGGACCTGGAGACTACTATGCTAAGCAAAATAACCAAGTTACAGAATGACAAACATCACATGATCTCACTTATAAGTGGAATCTAATGAACAAAATAAACTGATGAACAAAATAGGCCTGAGGTATAGATGTATGGAACAGGATAACAGATCTCAGTTGGGGGACTGGGTATGCATACAGACACAGACAATAGTATGGGGAGGCGAGGGCAAGAAAAGAGAAAATGGGAGACATCTGTAATACTATCAACAATAAAATAAAATGTAAAAAACTGCATATAGTGTATATTCCATTTACATAAAAGTCTAAAAATGCAAATTGATATTTATGGCAAAAGGCAATGGGTGGTTGCCTGACTGCAAAGGGGTATGAGGATCCTTCTGGGGATGATGGAAATGTTGTGTCTTGATTGAGGTGGTGGTTTCATAGGAGTACACATCTGTCATTTTTAAAAGTCTTCTCTAATCAATTTGGATAAATACCTCAGAAATAATAATTCTGAATCCTCTCCATAACCCATATGGAAAACGCTGAGATCATGAAGAAGAGAGCTGCTAATCAGCTATTTTCATTTTACCTAAAAAGAAGAGGACCAAAGACATTCAGTCAGGAAACTGGAATCACATCTTCAAACGCAAGTTTGTTTAAGGAAGAAGTGAGGCGTGTATTCTAGGGCTTGTGCAAAAAAGTAGGTACTGAGGATAATGGTAATGGGCAAAACAGGCCAAGGCAAGTGATTCAAAATCACCCTACATTTAGGGAACTAAAGGGGGAGCTATTTGCATCTCGTAAGTAGAGACATCAGCTCCTCAATTATGATATTCCATGGTATAGACAGGAATTCTATAAAGTCAAAGGATAGAATGAGGGTGTTATATTGTTTTTAATAAAAAGAATCCGACTTGCCCTTCATACTGCTTAATCTACAGAACTGCCAGCATTCCATTAGAAGTGTTCATTCTCTTTCACTTAGTGATGATGGCGAGAAAATGTTCCTGTTTCTCCATGGGAGGTAGGATGAACTATTAGGGACCCCTCTCCAGGCAGAACCCCAGGTCCTTATGGCTATCCTGCAGAGGCACCTGCCAGAAAACACTCTTGCATTACCTGTGACGCATTTAATGAAGTAAACGGATTGCTTTTAGGCACAGGAAAAGCTACTAAGAAAATGAGGTCAGGGCCGAAAGGTAGGATTTATCAGATTCTTGTCTTCTCCAAACCAGAACTATATCATCCTTATGAAAATGTTCACAATGTAGCTGAAGAAAGGAAGACAAAGTAATTTTTTTAAATGACCTTACTTTGTTTAGAGAAAAACAAAACTGTGAAATTGTAAAACTCCTCACATGAGTTTAAAAGTTTATATATTATAGAATTTGTAATCATGGGACCTCAAAAATACAATGGCTATCATCAAACTATTGTTAGTGTCCATGGGCTATGCATATATGCCTGTATTTCCTTTGGTTAATCTCTTCCCCATGTGGTGGAGGGAGGGGAGGGCAAAGAGGGGGGAAATGGGGGACATCTGTCAACATTAAAAAATACAATGGCTAAATAATGCCTTATCATATCTCTAAAATGAGATCATGCTTTTACTATGTTTGCAGTATCATAAATCCAAAAGCTGCTAAGAAAAGTAATTGTGTAAGACAAATCTGTCATTTTTGCCTCTCTGTGGTCCTTCCCCCCACCCCCTTATTTTGAAACAAAACCTGCGTTTTCCATGAAACTAATATTAGCTTCATATACCCTGTGATCTGGCTGGTCAGAACATTGCATCCATGGGCCACAAAATAGTTATTGCATCATAAGAACCTGCTAAGATTGACAGTCACAGAGAACAAAATGGACCCAAAATATGGGAAAAGAAGCTCCCTAATGTAATTTGAGTCCCTGGACCCAGCCATGCCTGAAGTGGGGTACCCTTGACTCTTTTTTTTTTTTTTTGCCAGAAACAATAAATGTTCTTTTTATGCTCAAGCTCATTGAGTTGGTTTTTGTCCCTTGAAATCCAAAAGAATCCTGGCTAATACACAAATGCAATTTAAAGTTGGATATGGCATCTAGTAAAGAAGGTTCCATTTTCTTTACTTGGAAGCTCATGTGGAAATATATTCTGATATTGTTTAGATCAGTGTCACTGTTCTTATGAGGACAAGAAAAAAGGAATGAAGAGAGGTGATGTTAATGAGCTAGTGATGATTAAGAATTAGAGATTTTGAAGAACCCAGTCCTTTTATAGGCTGAGAAGGGCTCTAGGAACTACATTAGACCCAGAAGAAAGATAACTTGGAAAAAAGAATTAATTCTCATCGAGAATATGTGTATTGGCGAGAGAGAGAGAGGGAGAGAGGGAGGGAGGGAGAGAGAGAGAGAGAGAGAGAGAAAGAGAGAGAGAGAGAGAGAGAGAGAGAGAGAGAGAGAGAGAGAGAGAGAGAGAGAGAGAGAGAGAGAGAGAGAAACATTGACTGGCTGCAATGCACCTGACTAGGGATTGAACCACAACCTAGGCATGTGCCCTGATTGGGGAATCGAACATGCGTCCTTTCAGTTTATAGAAAGATGCTCCAATCAACTGAGTCACACCAGCCAGGGTGGAAAATTTTTATTGCTAATAAAAACCTACTTAATTTCCATAGGCATAATTTAAAAATCCACACAAAAACAAACAGGAATAAAACCTGCATAAGCAAAAAAATAAAAATATAAAATTTATGTGTTTCTAATGGTACTGTTAAGTCCCCCCAACCCTAGTACTTACAGGAAGGCAGTAATTTACAGGGCTCTAAAAATGTGCAGTATGTTTGATTAAAGGTCATGCAAATATTAAAATGCTTCTCCAAAAATATGAGACAGAGAAATAAGGATGACCAGCTTTTTTCAGAATCCCTCAAGAATACTTACATTATAAGCCTATTAATGATTCTGGTGATTCAAGTTTTCCCTTAAGCACATGTGGGAAATATATAGCAAGGTGGCAAAAGCTGAGAAATATTATTTTTGGCATCCATCATTGCTTTATGAGCTGCCAAAAGGAGTCCTTGCAGCAAAAGCACACTTCCCACATTTTACATTACGTAGAGCGGATAACAATGATGTTTCCGGAGCCTGTCCTGAGTTGGCCCTGCCTAACTGTCCATTTCCTACCACACCACCAGCCAGGCCCTCCACACCAGGGGTCGCCAACCTTTCGACCTCACGGACCGCCAGTGGTCTGCGGAACACCGGTTGGCTACCGCTGCTCCACTCCGACTCCAGCCACACTGAACTGCGTGCAGTTCCTCAAAGGTACCTTATACCGTCACTTCTAGATTTCCCCAAGTCTCCAGAAAAAACCCTTCCTACAACTCCGGCACCCCCATCAAACACACTCCTTTTTAACCTGGCTAACCTTTCTATTTTTTCCTCTGGGAAGCCTTTCTTGACTCTCCTGAACTAGATTAGGATTCTCTCATTAGCTCCAGAAGAATTCTTTATGCTGACCCCACCTACTCATCACAGTGTCTCGCAATAGCTTGATGACTTTCAGTCTCCAGTGCTAGACTATAAATTCTATGAAAATAAACATGTTTGTCTCTCAACACTGCATCCTCTGTTCCTAGAACACACTGGATGTTCAATTAATGTACATTAGATTCTGTTCAAATAATGTTTAGATGCTTACCTCACTTCCAAGGCCTGCGGTGCAGTGGAATGATGGTTGGCCTCACACCAAATATAACCCTGATTCAGCTACTTACCAGTGTGGGGACTTGGAGCAAGTTATCCAGTCTTCTGAATGTCTCTTCACAATACTGCTATAATGATGAAATGAAACGCCACCTTGGAAATGTTTAGCATTGGCAACCCTTCCACAAATGTTTGTCTCTTTTCCTTATTCCCCTGTCCTTTACTGTGCTCCTGCCTCTGTCTGCCTCCCTGCCTCCTCCATGATGGCTTCCTAGACCTCTACTGTCCTTGCAACTTTCTCTGAATACCTGTGGCAACCTGCGTGGGCCCCACACTTTAGCATTTCACTCCTAAAAGGCAGTACCTTCTTAAAAGCCCTGTCAAGGTACCAAACATGTAAGTGAAAAAATACTTATATATTCCAGGAACAGCACATACATTTAAAAGAAAGGCTTAAGAACAAGGTCTCTGGAAGCATGAGGAACCAGAGTTCTGGAACCAATAAAAAAAATCTCTCCCGGACCCATCATCACATACTACCATTTTCAAATGTTGAGTTATTCTACTAGGATTAAAATTCCAGGGAGAGACAATCTGATTGGTACAGCTTCTGAATTGTTTCCACTGTTATATCAGATGGATTCACCCCTGAATAAGTCCTAAGAGTTGGGGAAAGACTCTCTGCCAAAGCAAAATCAAGATGTACCACCAGGCGAAGGAAAAAAAATTGCATTGGGCGTAAGAAAACAACCTAACAATAGTTCCAAACACAAAGAAAATTCGTAATTACTACTTTTTCACTTGACCTCTCTGATTTAAGTCTCTCAAAATGCAAACTGGCAGCCTTCACAGAGATTTATGTGTGAGCTAATTCTTAAATGTGAGCTCTTGGGGAAAAAAAAGCAACACTTTATTGCTTGAAAGAATTTGGACTTACTTTGTGTCTAACACTTAAGCAAAGAGAATTAGCCTCATGCAGCCTCTGGAGGAACCGACAGTGTTTCATTTGTCTAACCGTTCAAAGTGCAATCACATTACCACCACGGGATGCTTCGCGAGTTAACAGCAGACAAGGAGTTTCACAGCAGAGGAACACATGAGGCAGTTCATCATCATTACTTTTTGTAATTATTTGGAGCCAAGTACCTTTCATTATGTGCAATGGACCTTCCATATCCACACTGCGGAGGCCACCATGAGCACAGTGGGCTGCACCAGGAACCAGAAGAACAGCTGCCTTTTGTCTGGAAAAGAGAGAGCCATGAGTTAGAAAAATTCCCTCTGGTTAGATAGAATCACATGGATGGTATCAATGCGGATGGGTTGTCCTACTTTAAAAGATTCTGCAGTGTGAGATTTTAAGGGTCAGAGGAGATATGCCACACACAAATCTATTCTTTTGTTTTTTCTGAATCATATCTTTCACATTAATTATACCTTTATCCACATAATCCCATTTTTGCATATTTTGAAAGAAGGAAATATTCAAACAACTTATCAACAAATAAATTATAAGATCTTGCTAAGTGTCACGTACGGTGTTGGGTACTGGGATACAAAAGAGAACAAGACAGATGAGGCTGCTGACTCCATGGAGGTATCATTCTATCGGGAGAAGCAGACAAACAAAGTCAGATAGTGATAAATCCTATAAGGAAAATACAAGTAGCTTGTGATAGAGATTCTGAGGTCAGATTCTGAGAAGTCTGGACCACATCTGTGAGATGGTGACAATTCAACTGAGATCTAAAGAAACAGAAAGAGGGATTCAGCCCTGGCCAGGTGGCTCGGTTGGTTGGAGCATCATTCTGTACACCAAAGGTTGCGGTTTCGATCCCGGGTTGGAAGGTATACGGGAGACAACCAGTTGATGTTTCTCTCCCACATGGATGACAGCATGAACACAGGAGCCCTGGCTGGAATATCTGGAGCTAGGCAGGAACTAGCCATGCATGCACGGCCTAGCAGCCTTGGGAAGGAGTGTGAATTTCATTTTATTCGCAAGGAGGGGTCATTAGAGTGTCTTAAGTGGGGGAAGTGTTGTGGTCTGGTTCATACATTTGAAAAATCGCTAGCTGCTAGGTGGTAGGTCAAATTGGAAGCAGGAAGACCAGTGAGAAGACTATTTCAGAAATCCAGGTGAGATATAGTATGAACTTAGACTAGAAACGTGAGAGTAGCAATGCAGAAAAGTAAGTGAAAGATATATTTTGGGTATAAAACAAAGGGTTTTACTAACTGATTAGAGAAGTTGGAGAAAGACAAAGAGTGGGAAAGTGAAAAAGCATGAGCAGGACGAGAGAAGGCAAGGCTGAGTCACCAAACTGTATTTTAATAATCAGGTGGTTAGTAATGCTATTTACTGGGACAGGGATGAGATGGAGGAACAATATTTAGTGGGGATAAAATGTAAAGTGCACTGTTGGGCTAAGTATGAGATGACTAGGAGACAGCCAGGTAGAGATGCCAAGGACGAAGATGAATACATCAACCTTGTCTTTGGAATAAGGAATGTAAAAACCTATGGGAAGACCTCAAAAGCAGCATGGAAATGTTTTGAGAATTGGCTATACTGCCTGCTATGATCTGAATGTTTGTCCCCAACCCCAACCCCTGAAGGTGATGGTATTAGGAGGCGGTGCCTTTGGCAGGTGCTTAGTTCAGAAGAAAGGAATCCTCATGAATGGGATTTAGTGATCTCCTTAGAGATCCCTAGCCCTTTCCACCATGTGAGGAAACAAAAAAGTCTGCAACTAGAGGAGAGCCCTCACCCAGCCGTGCTGGCACCCTGATCTCAGACTTCCAGCCTCCAGAACTGTGATAAATTATTGTCTGCTGTTTACAAGTCCCCAGTCAGGCTACTTGTTACAGTAGCCCAAATGGGCTTCAGCATCTCTAGGGCAGTTCTTGAACGTTATTTAGTTGTATTTAGTTGCATCAGAATGAGCCAGAGCTTGATAAAGATTCAGATGCCTGAGCCCCACAGGTAGGACCAGAATCTCCATGCTGGCAGCTGGGATACGCATTTTAACAGCTCCTCAGGTTATTCTAACACCTTCCAAAGTGAGGTGTTTTTCTTTTTCAGAAAATTTTACTTCTTGATGCATCTTTCCTTGAAATTGTAAGCCATACAGAAATTCTTCAATTTCCTGGTTCAGTTCTCTGCTTGGCAGAGACATGAGAAGAAACCAGTTGGAAGGGGAAGGCCACGGGTCCCCTGGCATCGTTCCACTGCCACTTCCCATTGTGAACCAAAGTGGTTGGAGGAGGACATAGGGGATACGTTGTGCCTGTTATTTTTATCAAATCTCCTCAGGCCCAGCCAACGGTTAAAGTAATATAAAGAAAAACTGCCATTCATTGACTCAGAGATTTACAGCTTTGAATCATAGACTGTTAGAGCTACAAAGGATCTTGGAACCAGGCTAACGGCTAAGCCATCAGGATCCCACTACTGCTGCAGGGCTCACCTCCTGCCTTCTGCACTTACTAACTACATGCTTGGGCAAGTTACTTCACATTACTGTGTCTCAGTGTACTTCTCTGTCATTGGGTAAATAACAATACCTAGTAGAGTAAAGAGTGATACAAAACTACCCATAATCATAAAGACATATTAATTTTCAATCCAGAAAAGACCATACGTATCATTCAGTACACCCACACTGCGTAAGAAAGGAAACTAAGCCTCATAGCTAGTTTGGTGGCAAATGAGAACTTGAGCCCAGGTTTGCACCACCTCTAGTTTGTTATGTACATAGTCAGTGTCCATTTCTTTATGTCAATCATAAATCAGTTAGGTTAATGACCATTTGCTGATATTTATTCATAAGGTTTTTTTTTAATACCTTTCTACACTGACAAAAAAAAGATCAGAAATGCTTTCAGAGGATTCCCTGGTTCCATATACTGAGGTTTTGCCTGTGAAGCATTTGTCTGTTGTGTGGTTGGGCCAAGCACTCATTCAAGTTGGTTTCCAGAAGCATTTTAGAACAAGCAGGGGACATAGAAAGGTAAGCATGTGGTGACCAATTTAGAAAACCAGTGTTGGTTTGCACTGTGTTGGGACCATCAACCAAATAGGTCTGATGCCCATTCTGTTTGGGAAGTCACAGGAAAACCAGGAACAGCAACTCCTGTAATGGTGTAAATAACACGCAGGATCAGCTAGAAAGACGGGAGCAGGTGACAAACTGTGCTCCTTTATTTCTGCTTTGAGTGTGTGGGGCTAGTTGTGTGCGTTGGTTCTCTTAAGGTCTTTCTTCTTCTTTTTTTCTTCTTTTCCTTCCTTGGAATTTTGGTTGGGCTTGCTAATGAATCCTAGAGAAGTCCCATTTGGGGGATGCAATGCATGAGAATGAAAATCAGTTTCTCAGCAGCCTCTGAGCACTGGGCATGCAATAAATGTCACTGGTGTTGCTGTTCGCTTCTGATGGACTGCTCGCACCTTCTGTCTGACAGCTAATGAGCTCCACTAATCAAACCGAGAGGCAAATGTGATTTCCCACTCTCCCCTTCTACCTGAGAAGGTGAGGGGTTCTAACCCTCCCCTGGCAGACTGACAGCACTGAATAGGAGCAGAGTAATGAGGACACCTGGAGGGTTAATTAAGGTAGAACTCAAAAGTTGTTTTTAAATCAATTTAATTAACCTGTGATCTCTTAAAATTAGAATATGTGGCAACTAGAATGAAGGCACATTTTACTTTTTACTTCATCTAGGAAAACAGAAACTGAGCATGTTGCTGGGTAAAAAAGAGTGGAGAGAGTGTTAATTACCACCCGGACTTTTTCAAATCTATCTTTATTCCCTGCCTATCTCAGAATGGATGGCTTCCATTCTTGGAGGAAGAATCCGTAGCATTAACTTCTGGTGTTGTCAATCACCCAAGGTCTGGCAGCACCCTTCCTTACCAAACGAACATGGTAGAGTTCACCTCTCATCATGATTAAGGAGGAGTGAGACAGGGAAGAAAGGCAGGAAGCACAAGGTGAAGAGGTCGAGTCTCAGGGTCTAGGATCAGACTCTCCATACTTCCTAGCAGTTTGGCCTTCAGGTAATTATTGAACCTGTCTCCACCTCTTACTTTCTATCTCTTTTCTCCCCTCTCTGAAATAGGATTACCAATAGCATATACCATCGGAGATTGTGAGAATAATTGAAAGACACAATGTCATAATGCATGTGAATTTTTGAGAACAGGGCCTGCAGTATAGTAAGCTCTCAATAAATGCTGCTTGTTTGGCAGGGTTGTTTTGTTGGTATTTGTTTTGCTTTCTTTTAACATGAGGTCCTTGACACCTGGAAATAGAGTCCCACTGATGGAATGCAGGGGATCCCTTAAAACCCCCTGAAAATATATTCCTGCCTTTATACTACATGTGAATTCTTTATGGGGGAGAAAGTTCCGTTTTCAAGAGCTTCTTAAAAAAGGTCTGCGACCCCAGTATGATAAAGAATCACTCCTATAAGACATCAATTTCAAAGAGCTCATCCCATCTGGTGGAGCATTGAGGCCAATACAATGAAGCCACAATCGGCCTACCTTTTACCGATTCTGGGCAGTAAAGGCTCTTGCCAGCTGCTCATCCTGAACTCCTTCCATTCTTCTTCCTGGCCCAGCCTAACACAACTGACAAGAGCACACTCCACACCACCCTGAAAATCATCGTGACACTAGGAGCTGGAATGTTTGACATGCGACTTGACTGGGAAATGGAAGGAAAGCCTAGAACTTAAATCAGTGTGGACTGGAATAGGAAGTGTGTGCCAAGTAGTAATATATACGTATAGTAGATGATAGAATCTAAGTTAAAACAGATGATTTTTTATAAAAAAATTAATAGTTATATATTTAATGTATATTAGGTAAATACAGATGTGATGCTGAACATAATCTTACGATGTTAATACTTAGTACTGGGTGTACCGGTTTATAATAGGGATTTTTTTTTCAATAGATGGAGTTACACATATGTTGATATATATGCGATTTGATATGTATGCTATTTTGTTGTATTGACAACAAGCTTCAAAACTTCATATGTCAAATTTGCTGAAGGTGTTAACATCATAG
>NW_005371920.1:1473558-1479011 GCF_000412655.1 Myotis brandtii | reverse complement strand
TGCCACATCAACTGAATAAAAGACAAATGGAAAACTGAAAAGTCATCAGTAAAATGTTGCTTCAATGGCACGAAAGAAAGTCTTTTTGCATCGAATTGTGACTGGCAATGAAAAGTGGATTTATTTTAAGAATCCCAAACGCACAAAATCATGGGTCGATCCACATCAACCATCAACATCAACTGCAAGGCAAATCACTTCGGAAAGAAGACAATGCTCTGTGTTTGGTGGGATCCGGAAGGTGTGGTGTATTATGAGCTTCTAAAACCAGGTGAAACCGTTAATACTGATCGCTACTGACAACAAATAATCAATTTGAACCACACTTTGATCGGGAAGCGATCAGAATGTTCCAGAAGACATGGCAAAGTAATTTTGCTTCATGATGATGCACCATCATACACTTCAAAACCAGTTAAAGACACTTTAAAAGATCTTGCCTGGGAAGTATTAACCCACCCACTGTATTCACCAGACCTTGCTCCTTCAGACTACCACTTGCTCCGATCGTTGGCACACGCACTTTCTGAGCAGCACTTCAAAACATACGAAGAAGTGGAAAATTGGGTCTCTGAATGGTTTGCCTCAAAACAAGAAAAGTTCTATTGGGACGATACCCACAAATTACCTGAAAGATGGGGAAATGTGTAGCTAGCGATGGACATTACTTTGAATAAAGCACTTTTGATGTTTCTCTTGAAATTATCGTGTTTTCTTTGAATACAAAATCCGCCATATTAACGGGGAAAACCTAGTATATAGCTCTGATAGGAATTTAAGTTGTTTTTTTAAACCAAATAGTCATACACACACATATCTTGTTTTATTGTGCTTTGCTTTATTGAACTTCTCATTTTTTTTTTTTTTTTTTTTTACAAATTGAAGACAAGCCCCTCCACCGGTAGAAAGATTATAGCTCACTTTATTGCAGTGGTCTGGAACGGAACCCACAATATCTCCAAGATATGGCTGTATATAATAACATTATAGCTGTAATTCAAAGCTGAAAAATTATAACCACTGAACATGCATAGTGAAATTGTAGACCACAGGTGCTTGGGAGGGAAACTCTGTCACCAAGTCAAAAAGCCAAGAACATATTGAAATATTCTAGGGATAGTAGAGTGAACTATTTTCCTAAGCTGAATGATCATTCCATGTGAATCACTACAGTCTCTTAGAGATGCCAAAGCTGACAGGAAAGTGGTTAGTGTTCCTTAGTAATATCACCACACATGTAAATTTACATAGAGGACTCATGTAGCCATTCCTTCAGTTCTTCAGCAAAAATAATCAAGGCCTTAATATTCACCAAAATTTGCCCTAGGTGCTAAAGGAAAGATAGTGTGCACAAGGTACAGGCCCTCAAGGGACTGACAAACTGATGATGCGATGATGCCAAAGCCTGACCCTCTTTTGGTTCAGGGTAAGATCTCTGCATGTGCTTTGACCTCAGCCTAGGATAGGAGGTTTTTCTCCCACACTTTGCCTGTCTGGTTCCTTCTCATGTATCAGGCCTTAGCATAAGCTTCACCTCCTCAGAGAAGCCTTTCTAATCACCACACTACAACTGAATACTCTTTATCCACATGGCTGTCATGTTGGTTTCTTTAATACAACTTGTGGCAAACTCTAAGTATTTGGCTTGTTGGATTCTTTGGTATTTTTCTTATTCCCTCTGAATGTTGGCCTTATTATAACAGAGACTGTCTTTCCCAGAACCTAATACAATGCCTAGATCAAGACATATTAAGATTATTATGATATATTGAATGAATGAGTGACTGAAGGACTATCCAAGGCATATGTAGAAAAACACTAGGGAATAAGAAGAGAGGTAGGAAGTAACTATTTTAAGAGTCCTCTTGGAGGGGGTTCCATTTATGGACACAAGCGTTTTGGTCAAGGTAACTGAAAGCAGCAAGGCCTTAGTTTAAGATGCATATAGCCATTCCATTCATTTACTCAAATGTCAAATACCATTTGAGATTGTTTTCAAAAAAACACAGTTGAAGACTAGAGAAAACTTTGATAATCCAATATAATTTGCTAATTCAAGGGGAGAAAAATATGTCAAAGAAATGAAAACAAAGACTCTGGCATTTTCCTACTACACAGGCATCCTCAGGGGCAGAGACTTTTGTAATCCCAGTTCAGAAAATGGATCGCAGGAGCACGAGCCAGAACCACACTCCCTGCTCCCCATTAGCGTCCAGGTGGCAAGAGCTTGGCCCGCTGCCCCTGGAGTCAAGCATCTGCTGGTCCCTGCCAGAGTATTTTCATCATGTTTCAGCTTCCCCTGGTAAAGTCTTAAGCAGGCTGGTTATTTTAAGTTGAAGCCTCCTAACAAGGCAAGATCATATGCAATATGATCTGAACATACACTGTGAGTCCGAGTAAAATAACATCAGAATTATCCCCTCCAAAACTACATACTCAGAAATATACTTGGAGTTCTTTTGTTGTTCATTTTATGGTGGCATCAAAGGCCCTTTCAAATGTCAGAATTGAGTTCTTTGTCCATTATGTAAAGCAGAAAAAAATCTGAATGCTCCCCTGACTCTGCAACCTTCCCAACACTCCTATAGGCAGAGAATTGGTTTCATAAATAACTAACAATTGTCTTTTTAAAAAATAAATAAAGAGCCATAGCCACAACTATCACAGCTATTATCCTTATAAACTGGGGAAACAACTGCCTTTCCCTTCCTCCTTCAAAACACAGAGGGATGGGGGGAATGACCGCATTCTGGGGATATACGTTCTGAATTCTCCTGTCCGAGGTGTCCTGGCAATTGGTACCAGAAACCTTTGAAGGTTTAGCCTGGTAATCCTGTTCTAGAAAGCTTTCCTAAGGAAAGAATCAGAGTTGTTATGAGGTTTGTTAGCAAGAATCATTCTTTTATTGCTACATATGAGAGACAAAACTCAGAAGCAAAATGGTCTTTTAATAGAGAAATGGATACATAAAATATGGTATTCATAGAATGGAATGGTTTTCAGTTATTAAAAATCATTGATTCAAAAAATATTTTATAGTATTGTATCCTGTACATTATAATAATCATAACTATAGACTGTCAAAGTTTGTCATGGTATAAACTAGGTCTACTCTATTTGTCACTGAATTCCCACTGTTTAGGAAAATGTCCACGACAAATTAACTTTCCTTCCTTCTTTCTTTCATTTCTAATGATAAAGTAGTGAATAAATTAATGAATACATGAATATTATGTGTATAATTACTGTAAAAGAAACATAAGACTCAAAGAGACAATAGTGAAATATTAACAACAAAGAGGGGATCACAAGTGATTTTATATTTTTATTCTCTGTATTTCTGCACTTTCTACATTTTTCAATGTCTATCCATTATAGACACATTTTGAAACATTAAAGAAAGTGTAAGTTATTGTTCTTCAACTCTTCTTTGGAGTTTAGGCAATTGATGCTATTTTGAGTTTTGTTAAGAAGATCTGAGCACTTCACAGAATAATAAAGGGCAAGAGATTTCTATTTCAAAGTAAATAATCATCCAAGTTTCCTATTCTCACTGTCCTTGCCTTTGTGTTTTAAGCTTTTCCAAAACCCAGTAAAGTTTTAGGTTATTTTACTATTAATATATCAGATATTGAATAAATTGTTGACTTATATTTAGAGATGATCTGTTTCAAAATATCAGAACCATCCTATACATGCCCTGTCTATTTTAGTGATGGTTACTCATATTTACTCACCCCCTCCCCCAAAAAATAAAGGCTTTGTTTTGTTTTGCTTCTTTTAATCTCCATGATAATGGTCATGATAAGAAAGCAGAAAATGGGAGCTGAATTCTTCTCAGATACAGCTCTTTATCAACACCAACAGTGCACAGCAAATTGGATGTATTGTGATTCTATCTTGATTTGTGTTTCATAGATACGTTCCACCTAAATGCATTACCGACTTAAATTCCACAGATAAGTGTGACAACATGGACAGGAGTAGACCAGGGAGGAAAACTCCAGTCTGATTTGCAAAAAAAAACCATGGAGGTTACCAGCTAAGGGAAATATTGCATCAGAAGCCCAGAAATACTAGCAGAGAAATAAGAATAGGAGATATAACCCAGGGAACAGTGTGTGTGTGTGTGTGTGTGTGTGTGTATGCACGTAGGGTGGGGTGGGGAGTGGAAGTGACTTTGAAATACTATGAGGAAGCACCAGTTCCTTTACTTATGACCTCTAAGAAGTTAGAGACATTCTAGGAAACACCAGGCAGCCAGTTTGGCAAGGGATTGATTGAGATGAGTCATTTTTCAAGTGAATGAATGCAGGATAGAAAGAGGAGGAGGAACACGAATCAAGTGATTAGGAATTATTTCCTCTGCACTTTTACTCTTTGAGAGAAAAAGCATCTTCATGTATGGTCCACAGATGACTGTTCAGTACAGCCATCCAGATATTCTCTCTTGTCGGGTTCATTTTCTTTTCATTCTGTTTTGCCTCGTGGCCTACTAGATGACTAACGGGAGCTCCTGACCCCTGCTCCTGAACCATTTGACAAGGTCTATTTGACAAGGATCTTTGAACAATGAATTGGCACAGCATATGTTAACAATATTTCAGAGGGATATTTAGTTAATGTCTGTAAAGTCTTTTGAAATCTTTGGATAAAAGATGGTCTCTCTAGTCATAACTTATCTTAATGGAAATATTCTTTAAGCAGATTGGTCCTTTTGAAGTTCTTTCCCTTTGTGATGTGAATATTTTAAAAAATGAATTTCAAGTAGAAAATAACGTACAACTTATCTTACAAAACCAAAATCAGTTTCTTCCTAAACCCATTTTTCCACCATGATAACAATCATCTGAATTAAAAATGTTTGTAGAGATTAAAATTAACAATTTTTCCTAGCACATAAATTCCTAAGGTACAAGCAATTGAATGTACATTTGTTTTTTGGTGCTTATATCTATTAAATTGCTAAAAATCATATTTTGTAATTAAACTATTTATTTATTTTTTCCCTCATGTAGGGAAGAAAAAAGTCACACAAGCACAGAGAGTCCCAAACAAGATGAACCCGAAAAGACCCACAGCAAGACATGTTGTAATTATGATGGCAAACGTTCAGGACAAAGAGAGAATCTTAAAGGCTGCAAGAGAGAGACGGAAAGTTACATACAAGGGATCTCCCATTAGATTATCAAATGATTTCTCAACAGAAAACATCAGAAAAGAATGGACGGAAATCTACAAAGTGATGCAAAGCAAAGGACTGAATCCAAGAATACTCTATCCAGCAAAGCTATCATTCAAAAATGAAGGGGAAATACGAAGCTTCACAGACAAAAAAAGGCTAAGGGAGTTTATCACCACCAAGCCAGCAATGCAAGAAATGCTAACGGGACTGGTGTAAAAAGAAGAAATAGAAAGGAAAGAAGGAACACAGGCATAAAGAATTAAAATGG
>NW_005371920.1:1459639-1473112 GCF_000412655.1 Myotis brandtii | reverse complement strand
GTTCTTCTCAAGTGCACATGGGACATTTTCAAAGATAGACCACATATTGGGTCACAAGCAAAGTCTCCCCAAATTCAAGAAGACTGAAATCATATCAAGCATCTTCTCAGACCACAATGGCATAATATTAGAAATAAACTGTAATTAAGCTATTTAAAGGAACAGATAATAAAATGATAGTTGAGATTTATTGAGTGCTTATGATCTGCTAAGGGCTATGAAAAAGAAACAGTTTGTAAATACCTCACATAAACTTAAACATTACAACTACCCTGTTTGGTAGCATTTTTGCTATCCCCATTTTTATGAGTGTAAAAATGAAATTTTAGAGAAAGGTTAAGTAACAGGACTAACATCGCAGAGGAAAACTAGAAATTAAAAATCAAGCTGCATGTAGCTGCTACATTACACTGGCTCCACTATGTTAAGTAGAATATATTAACTTTGTAGTTTAATAGTATGTTAGGCTGCCATTGTTCTGGGGATGCATTCTGAAGACCTCTGCAACTAAATCCCTACCTTGCAGTATTTGTTCCTTTCTTCCATTTCCCACCATTAACAGCTCTGTGGGAAGGGGCCTTGCATAAAGGTTGAGGAATAGGGTTTCAGCTCTCCAGGGACTCCCTCAGTAGGCCTGGCTGAGTCACAGCAGGCATTTCCCTGAACACTTGCTTGCTTCTCTCTTTACACTGAGTCCTACTCCAGTGGTCCAGAGATCAGAAGCCAGACTAATCTGCTGCCCTTCCCAGCACTGCCAACCGGAGTCCTTCCTATAAGTTGCAGCATGATGGGAGTTGAAGGGGCAGCAGAACACCAAGTTGGGACCAGTGGTCTCGTTGGAATTCATAAAACGAGGCAATAGAAAGCAGTAACTTGGACCAGTGTTTCTCAATGTACGAGTTGCCTGGAGAACTTGCTGACATGATTCTGACTCAGTAGGTCTGAGGTGCAGCGATGTGGGGAGCTGGCTCCTATCAACTGGACAGAAGAAATGGCAACATTGCTTCCTGTGTGGTCAGTGACTTCACATCTGTAGCTGCCACGGTGGGAGCATTTACACAAGGGAAATCAGTGAATACTGCAAAGGCCCTCCCCACACACACTCACCCAAAAAACTGGCTGTCAAACATTTACCAGCATACCAGTGGGGTTTGAGGTCTGAGATTCTGCACTTCCAGCAAGCTTCCCACTGATGCGGGCGCACCTGGTTCCTGGACCACACTTTTAGTGGAAAGGGTTAAAGAGCACAGGCTCTGGAGTCAACCAAGACTAGCAATAAATCCTGTCTTTCAAACAAGTGTAACTTCTTATCCTAAACAAGTTATCTATTAAGGCATGTATCTTGTTGTGTCTAGTTGCCTAAACTGGTCTGAGATGTTCGATCTTTCTGGGCCTCACTTTCTCTATCTGTAAGATGGAGAAAGGGAACCAGATCCCATTACGTAGCATCGTCCCAAGCAGTAAATTAAAGAATGTGCTTTAGAGCATAGTGCCTGGCACAGACTAAGCCCCGGTAAATATCAGTGCTTGTTAATTTTACTTAGCAGAATATAATTCTATAAAATTATAATGCCATTGACAGAGAAAACCAAATAAAATGGTAAGCAAACATTTTGTTAGAGTGGATCAATAAATATCATTAAATATCACCACGTACATTTTCAACATTTTTGTCTCCCATTTAATTCATTCTTTTTTCTTTAAATGTACTTCCACAATATTAAATTTCTAAGATGTTTGAAAGAGAGGATGGGGACTAGGGAAGGGAAAAGGGAAAAAAAACTAATTTTGTACTGTATGTGTCATAGAAAATACAAAAGTTGTGGTTTTTTTTTGGGGGGGGGGTGGGGGTAAAGCATTCTCTTTCTTGTTCTCTCTTTCCCTAAGATAAAAGTGTTTCTCCTTGACATGGAAATAACATGAATCATTTCCTCCCTACCTCATTCCTTACTGGGAGTCACTTTTCTTAGGAAAGAAGCCCACTTATCTCAAAATACCACAGTGTATATTCTGTTGCACTTTGTCCCACTTTCTTTTGGCAGAAAGAACAGATGTAAAATGAAGGGCTACTTAACCATCGATGCCATAAAACCCAAACAGAAATGTTGGTCCACACACATTTTCCTATGCTCAAGAGTCAAAACTTTCATAAGGTTCTCAAGAAGTCGATGAACCCAAACTACTACTCCAGTGGGAAGAACATGAAGTTCAGAGACAGGGAGACATGAAGTTCCATCTGCTCTCGGATCTACCAGTTACCTAAGCTGCAAACCTTCATGTATTAATTATTCTAAGAATCCCTTTCTTTTTCTATCTCTGAAACAGGAATAATATCAACCTTGTAAAATTGTTTTAAAAAGTGGAAATAACCTGTAGAAAAGTCCAGCACAGTTCCTGGATTTAAAGATCCTGAGTATATTCAGCTCATGAGAGAGAAGCCCCAGTGTTTACTTAAAAGAGAGAAGGGATGTGGCATATTCTTTTCAGCAGGACACTAAATGGGTACCACTCAGAAATCATTTTCTTATTGCTGGTGCCCATAGGTCACCCAGCCTCAACCATCGCTTCCCTGCTTTGATGGCCCCAGCAATCTTCTCACATTACAGCTGCCTTCTCGTTTGACATGGTCTCTGTGTGCCACTCTTGTGTTCCCCAAAAGTCAAAATCCAGATCAAAATAACCGGAATGCTGGATCATTAAAATCACTCTGCTGAGTTGAAGTCCCACTGGCTTCATTTCTTTTCCAGCATCGTTCTGTTCCAAACTGCTACATGCTCTCCAAAGACACTTGGCTTGAACTCAGTTAACTTTGGCTTTGTTTACACAAACAGGGAGATTTGGAAATGGAAGAGGACACTGGGGAACACACGAACAAGGGGAGGCATCAAGCTAGAGAGCAGAGGTCAATGTAGCCTTCCACCCTAAATGATGCTTGCCTACTCACGGAACAAATTGAAAAACCAAAACAGATCAGGCAGGAGTGTGAAATGTGGCCAGGGAGAGATATCGCACTACAGCAGCAGACAAAAGTGCTGCCCAGGAATTGTTCATGGTACAGTGATGCTCATTTCAGAAAAGCAATACAATTAAGTAACCAGGCTACACAAGAGTCACTTACAGATGAGCATAGATTACCAGACCTCGGAGAGAAAAACTAAATCCAAACAGGGACTGGCTGATACATGGAGACAGGAAAACTGTTTAAGATTTTAGATTCCAATTGTCCAGCTGTAGCTATGTAGACGACCCCTCTGAGAGTGTATGCATTGTCAGAAATCTTTTAACTAAAAGGAGCATCTCTGATGCCGCTCACTTCATAAAGAAACAAAAGGTACTCTGATATATGCACCTTGTTCTACTCACTAGTTAATTCTTCTTAGTATATATCAAGACAGTTTAGATCATGATTATGTCTTCGTCCCTTCTTGATTTTATTTAGAATCAATTTAAAAATCTATATAAATTAATTGTATGTATTTGTAGTAATAAAAAAATTTTAAAAGTTGTATTAATTATGACTTAAATATAAATGGTGGGCTTCCACATGATTTTTGTTGTTTTTTTAAACTTCTCTGTAGCTCCACAAGCATAAGTTATTTTTATAATATGCAGAATAGACATGAAAATTAGTATATATAAATTTGTATATAGTTTATTATATCTAGGTTTCAAAATGTGGACAGCAAAATGACTGGAAAGGAGTATACAATATCAATAGTAGCTATTTCTGGGTGATTAAGGCAGGTGGTGGTTTATTTTTCCCTTTTATATTTCCTAAAATTTTACTTTTATAATGATAAAAAAGTAATCTTTATGGTGTTGATATTGGGAGCTGCCTTAGTAAGGCATTGCAACTCACTGTGTTTGGCTATCTGGACTGGTCCAACATTTTCACTGACTTTTAGGTTGAATAATTATGTAAAAGAACATCTTTCCAAGTGTATTCCTTAAAACACTAGTTCTTGGGATGTTAATAGCTATCACAAAAAGAAAATATTTCAGTGGTCAAGTAAGTTAGAAACTGCTGAGATATTAAAGTTCAACACATCTGAACTAAGAACCTTTAACATACTGATGGGCCCTGTTCATACCTATCCCAACAATAGAGTGTGCTTTATTTCTGAAACCTGCCTGACCATGGACCTCATTTTTCTTAACAGTGGGTGGGATTATTCTTTAAAGGAATGCCCTTTGGAGAAGACTGATATCCAAGCTCAAGCAAATTTAAGATACCAAAACATGAAACTAACATATATTAATGTGTGTATATGTGTTTATAATTTTAATATTTACTGGTTCATTTACAAAAAGATTCATTATGAGTGTCCTTCAATGTTCCCCTTCCCTTAGTGTAGTTTAACAGCATCAATTTATAAAAGTTCTGATATCTCTCCAACATGATAAATGCTGCTACCAGAGCGCCTTGAATATGACTCCATTATTGCATTCATATCAATGCTGTATATTTATTTGTTTTCATAGCAGCCTCCACCATTAAAGTATGATCTTTCTCAGGTTAAGGATGTTTCTTATCATCCTGGTATTGCTGACACATTAGAGGAGCTCGATAAATACTTATTGAATAGATTAACTAGACATTACATAACGGAAGGAAATGAGATCCTGTGGGTAAGAGTGGTAAGGCTGGAGGAGAGCCAGCATGCTTTGGAATGAATCATTCTTTTTAAAGTAAGAGGAATAACAAGAGCACTTTGGATTTACAAAGAGGAACTCAGAGAGTTGAATCAAATTAACCCAATAAAAGTCCTGGAGGAAAATGAAACTGACAGGGCAGGTCCTCCAAATTAGGTGTAAAACTTCTCGTGAACCAAGCTTGTAATAAAATGTAATGAAAATATTCGAAGCAGAGCAGACAGTTGTATCTTCAGGAGATGTATATTTTAAGATGTGCTGAAATAGTCCATTAAAATGAGAAGGGCTGAAGGCATGGGAGAAAAAGGGACTTAAGTTTAAAGACTGAAAAGGGAAATGTGGCCCTGGGGAACACAGATGCTATTGAGGGCAGCATGTGGACTGTTTTCTGAATCCCTAATGGATTTTTTCTCACTTATGCTTTGCAAATTCTGCTTGGGGAAAAAAAAAAGTGCTGAAACTTGTGACATAATATGTCACTTCAAATTGATGTGCTGCCAGGACTGATCTGAATAGCTCTGTTTGGGGTATCAGAACAAAGCCAATACAAGCTATGAGTGAGAAATCAATGAGACACCTACTTCTTTTAAATCCTATTGCTTTTGCCATTTCCATGGTCTTTGCCTCTGAGTACATGAGTGTCTGTTCCAGATACTTTCCTTGTGTCCCGAGGACAGCCTTCTGCCTGAGGCATGGCTGAAGTGAATCGCTGACTGAGTCTCATAAACAGAAACAGCTCAAATGAACAAATGTTTTCCGTGTCCTTGCCTCATACTTGCATTGTGCTTTTGAAAGCCTCAATATCCAAAATATCACAGAATGGGAATGTAAGCAGGGCTTTCATTTGATATGTTGATTATTGGTGTTGGATTCAAATTCCCCACCAACCAGAAACCTAAATTATAATACAAGATTATAGAAGTTGTTATTATTGATTAAATACTTTCTTTGCATGATTTCTAAATCCTCAAGCCAATCCTACAAAATATCTATAAAATGTCTTATCTACATTATAGAAAAGAAAACAGGATCCATGAGGTCAAGCAGTTGAGTTATGAAGATCTGAATCTAGATTTGCCTGTTGAAAAAAGCTAGGCTTTTTCTGACACATTACTTGCCATTGACTTAAACTCCCTGGTATTTTTGTTTGTTTAAGAAAATCAAATTGGTTCCATATGACCAAGACAGTCTTGAAGGTCTCTAAAGCTTGACTTTAGGTAGGTTGCCTCCTAACTCCAGGCCCCTCACCTCCCCCCTCTTAGGCATTTACTTTAGAAAACTTTTATTTATAAACTAGAGGCTCGATGCATGAATTCGTGCACAGGTGGGGTCCCTAGGCCTGGCTGATGGTCACTGGGCCAGGCGCTGAAGGAACGGATGCTGGACGGCAACACGGTTCCCTGCCTCCCCAACTCCTCTTTCCCTCACCACTGCGGCAGGTGGTCGGCGGGCCAATCAGGGCCGGCTGGCTGGGGGAGGGACAGGGCATGGGAGGTTGACCACAGGCCCCGAGGAAGGAGCCAGCCCTCAGCCCCCCTGGGAAAGGAGCCACGTCCACCGCCACCCACCCCTGGTACCAGCCTGGGCTCCGAAGGCCTTGGTGGAGTAGGGAGAGGAGGTGATGGTCTCTGGTCCGGGTGCAAAATGGATGCCCCACCACCGTACAGTTCCCCGCCTCCCCCCTCCTCCTTCCCTCACTGCTGTGCTATGGAGAGGCGGCGGGCTGATTGAGGCCTGCCAGTCAGGGGGAGGGCTAGGGGGAGGGACCGTGGGCAGTTGACCAGCCAAAAGAGGTTGGCTATGGGAGCGCACTGACCACCAGGGGGCAGCTCAGCTCCTGTGTTGAGCGTCTGCCCCCTGGTTGTCAGTGCCCATCATAACAACTGGTAGACCGGTCGTTCTGGTCGTTCGGTCATAAGGTTTGCTTAGGCTTTTATATATATATAGATTCATTCTCTGCCTCCTTGAGATGTAAATCTTCTCCCAGCCTTAGGAGGACCTGAGAGGTATCCCTTTGAAATGTAATTATCCAAGGAGACAGTGCCACCTCTCCCAGTCTCTGCTCTCTGTGGGCAGGTAGGAGCCTAGCTTTGATTAGCACCAATCAGCAAACACACAGGGTCTGATCAGCATTGACCAGCTCTCCCCTAATGTGCAGCTGTACTTTTCCTCTGGCTCATCCCAGTGCCTTTTGTTAATGAAGTTCAACTTAAAAAGAAAAAAAAGAAATATTTTAATATTTCATCATCACAAACTTGCTCCTTTAGCTCAAAGTATCTGAAAGACTGAGCTTTTGCTTGTTGAAAGACGGCATTTCACTGAAATATTGCATTTTCTTGTTTCTTTCCACAATGTTCCTCTCCTTTAAGAACAAATTTCATCTTGACATCCAGAGCAGTCCTTAATGATTTAGGGTCCACTCTAAATCCAGGATGACCTCTCGAGATCTGGATCTTACTTGGGTTTCCTAGGGCGGCCATAATACAGTGCCACTAACTAGGTGACTTAAAATAACGAATTTATTCTCTGACAGGTTGGAGTCCAGAGTCTATAATCAAGTCTCCTGTGGGAACATGTTCCATCCAAAGCCTCTAGGAGGAATTCCTTCATTATCTCTTTTAGCATCTGGTGGCTCCTGGTGTTAGTTGGCTGGTGGTGCATACCTTCATCTTTAAGTAACCTACTTTCTCTATGTCTCTGTATGTGTCTGTGTCCTCTCCTCTTCTTATAAGGATACCAGTCATTGGGTTTAGGACCTACCTTAATCAAATCTGAGCTCTTTTCCGTATCCCTAATTGGACCTGCAAAGAAGACTCTATTTCCAAAGTCATACTCTGAGGTTTGGGTGTGCATGAATTTTGGAATGACATTATTCAACCCATTACACATCTGTAAAGATCATATTTCCGCAGGTACCAGGAATTCAGATTTGGGGAACACAGTTTTTGGGGAGAGGCACAATTCAACCCACTACAATGGCAGAGGCAGTTTTAAGTTCTGGGCACAAAGCCTGGCATGGAGCAAGCACTGAGGTAACGGAAGGTATCTGTATTAATAAATACCCACTTCGGTGAACATTTAGTGGGTAGGAGGGGAGGTAGGGAAATGACATTCAGACTCCAACAATGAAAGGAGCTAAACCTACTACTGGTGAATACGTCCTTTTTAAAGGCACTGTAATGGGCCCCTGGTTTGTGGGTCCCCAAACAGTGACACATACCTTTTTCCAATTTCTGCTTTCTACAGCCTGATAAAAAATAACTCACAAGTCCTGCCAAGGAAATAATGAAACATTCCAGACTATTAGGCCTTAGCAGAGTTTAATCAAAGACTCAGTGATCTATACTGGCTCTGGAGGCCTCTTCAAAGCTGAAATCCACCATGTAATGACCATAGCAAGAACCACAGCTGGAAAAGAGCAGTGTCTGAATGTGGAAGGCGTGCCTCTCTCCCGTCAGTTCCCTGCTGCTTTACAAAGGTGCCCGTGACTCAGAGTGAATGCTTACCACGTATCCTAAGGCACATATCAGAGTTGGTGTTTTATATGCCTGCTGGTAGGATAATTTATTAATATATGAGTTTGTATTGGTTCTCTCTATTTTTTCCTTCTGTTTTCTGAGCATGTAGCCCGGTCCTTTGTATTTTCTGGTCCCCTTCTCTCAAGTCAGTTTTGTGGGGTGGAAAGCAAAGCATAGGGTAAAAGCCCCCCGAACATTTTGTTAAAATTTATTTTAGGAGTTCTAGAAAATGAGGGAAGGAATGAGAGCACCGCCCTCACTGGGGGCAGGTACATGGTCAACATGTGCACCATGGCAAGCTACTCTCCAACACAGAAGCCCAGACCATAGCAAGCATATCCATGACCTTAGTGAGGGCCTGGAAAGAAGGAACAGGTGAGTAGGACAGTGAGTAAACCTCAGTATTAACCAGAATGAGAGAAGGGTCAGTGGCCTGGGGTCTCCCCGATGCTTTGGAGATGCCAGAATAGCTGGGGACCACTGTGGGAAGGAAGAAAACTTAAGATGACTAGAATTGCATTTTCTGCGAGCCCACCAGGATGAGGGTGCAGATTCAAATTGAACTTGGTTTAGCACATCTGAGTTCATTACACTTGCATACTTTTTCGTTCAGACTCCTGAAATTTTGCCACCAATTCTGTCACCTCAGATGGTAGTAACAAAAACAATAAAATACTGATAATAGGTCGTTTCTATAGAGTGTTTACCAGGACAGGCTCCCATGAATAATGTCCTTAATTCCTCACAAGAAGCCTAATAACTCACAAGAAGCCCTGTGAGTTATTTTTTATCGGGCTGTAGAAAGCAGAATTTGGAAGGATACTGAATCTCAGGACAGATGGAGAGTGACAGCTAAACTAGAACTCAGCACTGACATAATCTCAAGTCCATCTAAATATTAACCATGTCTAACTGGTAGTCTTATGCTTATGGAAAAAGTTTGTGCATTCTAGAAACAAATTTCCGCAAGAAGAAGAGATATTTCCTCAGGTGAAAGTATGGATGAAGGCATCCCCACCCCGCGGCCCACAGGGCACCAGGCTCCACTGAGCCACTACATCCCCCAAACAGTGGCTCAGTTCTGCATCCTTAGGGGCCAGTCAGTATTATATCTGCCTGCACTCCTTTATTCTCTGCTCTAGGCTTACACACTCATAATTTCAGTGTATTGTCTTATTTGGTTAATTGTGTTATTTTGTTTAGTAAATTTTGTTCAGGTGCCCAGAGGCCCTGAACATATGGTGCCAAAAATAAACATTATTAAAACAATAGCTATTAGTATGAACATTGCCAAGAGTTAATTTGTAAGGATGGGAGAAAAGCAAAATATTGAAAGTATGGCTGCCAAAGCAAACAATCATTACTACTTATTCTTCCCTTCGAGCACCTCCTCCCTGTGCTTTAGGAGAGCAGACTAGGGGAATGAGGGGAGCCTTAGGAGACGGTTCTGCAAAAGGAGACCCCACGTCAAGTGCTTACTAATGGCCAGAAACACAAATACTAACACAGAACCCACTGCAATTGGAGAAGCCTATTTATAAGTGCAAATATGGATATGAAGGGTTTGATGGCTGAACAATCCACTTTGGAAACGTTCACTTTCCCAAAATCTGTTCTAGGTCAGAGACATTATCGATAAAGAGGAGGCAGGGCACATAAAAGGGGAAGGGCTGAGACTTTTAGTGGCTACTGAGAAAAGACATGAAGCAGCTTAAAGAAGCATAAAAGATAGGGCAAAGGGTTTTTCTGTTTTTCGTAGTTCTCTTTCTTCCCCAAAAGCAGAACTTGAAAGAGGACATTCTATCTTGCTTCACCCTCTTTTTAATCATGATTAGAGGGTGGATAGAAAGGGTTTGGAAGAAAAGGGAGGATATGATAAAGGATAAAAAAAAAACAGGTTGGCTTTGGGGAGGTTTAGACATCTTTAAAATTCAAGGAGAAATAGAAAACCCAGGGGAGGACACAAGGTTTTCTGCTTTGCCATCTAACACCCCCAGAGGCTTGCCCTCATCCTTGGCCAGGTCCTAGAAAATCTCAAAGGCTGAAATCAAACCAGCTTTGGCTATTTATCACAATACTTTATGGACTTGAGAAAATTTGTCTATGCCCAATCCCACCCCAGAAGTTTGCACAACTCTAAAGTGATTTTGGTGCCCAGCCAGCATTGACCACCAATGAAGTAATGGCATACTATCCAGCGGTTCTCAACCTGTGGGTCGCGAACAATGAAAATACATCCTGCATATCAGGTATTTACATTACGATTCATAACAGTAGTGAAATTACAGTTATGAAGTAGCAACGAAAATAATTATATGGTTGGGGGTCACCACAACATGAGGAACTGTATTAAAGGGTCGCGGCATTAGGAAGGTTGAGAACCACTGGAAGCAATACCACTGAACTCTCCCGTCCATGCTAACCATGCAAGCATCTTGTTCAAATGCACGTTTGGATTCAGTGGGCCTGGATTTGGGCTTGAAATTCTGCATTTCTAACAGGACCTTGGTTTGCATGGTAAGGGTCTAAAGCAGCAGTTCTCAACCTGTGGGTCACGACCCCTTTGGCGGTCAAACGACCCTTTCACAGGGGTCACCTAAGACCATCCTGCATATCAGATATTTACATTACAATTCATAACAGTAGCAACATTACAGTTATGAAGTAGCAACAAAAATAATTTTATGGTTGGGTCACAACATGAGGAACTGTATTTAAAGGGCCAGAAGGTTGAGAACCACTGATCTAAAGAATCCATTTTAGAGTCATATTATCTGAATGTGAAAGTTATGTTAGCCCTAACCGGTTTGGCTCAGTGGATAGAGCGTCAGCCTGCGGACTCAAGGGTCCCAGGTTCGATTCCGGTCAAGGGCATGTACCTTGGTTGCGGGCACATCCCCAGGAGGGGGTGTGCAGGAGGCAGTTGATCGATGCTTCTCTCTCATCGATGTTTCTAACTCTCTATCCCTCTCCCTTCCTTATTGTAAAAAATCAATAAAATATATTTTTTAAAAATCAATGAAATATATTTTTTTTAAAAAAAGAAGACCTGTATACTTCTCCCCCTTGGTCTTGGTCAGTAACAATTAAAAGGGATCATTTGATCAAAAAAATCAATAAAATATATATTTTTTAAAAGAAAGACCTGTATACTTCTCCCCCTTGGTCTTGGTTAGTAACAATTAAAAGGGATCATTTGATTAGTGGGACATAGATTTTGTTGGTTGCATGATATTGCCCATGCTTTGAATGTGAGTTATAGTGTTGTGTTAGGAGAGAGGTGATGGACTGAATAAAGCTTTGGTTTGCTCCAAAGTTATAATTCTCTAATCCCTCCCACCTATTATACCTCTTTTCCCAGTACAATGCCATAACCACCTGGATTCATTTTATAGGGTAGGTTCAGGAAGGCTAAGACAGCTTTATTTGGGCAGAGGTCTTGCCACTGGAATCGTTATTTTTTAATTTATTTCAGAGGGAGGAAGGGAGAGGGAGAGAGAAAGAAACATCAATGATGAGAGAGAGTCATTGATTGGCTGCCTTCTGCAACCCCCCTCCCCCCAATGGGTATTGAGCCTACAACCCAGGCATGTACCCTGATCAGGAATTGAACTGAGACCTCTAGATTCATGAGTCAACGCTCAACCACTGAGCCACACTGGTCAGGTGCCAGTGGCATCTTTACCTTTGGTTCCAAAAGGACTTGACCTCTATATGAGTAATCACATTTTACTTCATCATCCATGATTTCTACACAAAGGCTGAATTTCCTCATCTATAAAATAAAAATATATTGATGCTATTTGAGGGCTCAATCAAATAATTAATGTAAGGCTCTTCAGTGTCTAGGCGAAAGGCCAGAGCTCAATAAATGGCTTATCTTACGAGTCTTTTTTCTACTTAGCACTCCTTGCCAATTAGGAAGCGGATGGCTGGCGACTTGAGCAAAAAACAAAACAAAACAACAAAAAAAAAAACAGGGTCAAGTTTACACAAGAGCCCAGGTTTTTCTCTGGTTCGAGTAAATTGAGTCTATTCTATGCCCACCTCTCTTCCCAGGGCTCTTCCCAGCTCTCAAGAAGCTGCCTCCATCATCAAAACTTAGAAGAGCTCCTAGATTTCTCCGATAGAAGAACTCAGAGAAACAGAGACCTCTCTATCCAATGAACACGGATATTTGCTGAAAGTTCACTCTCTGTGCTTGAGCTATGTTTCTCGAAATAATGAGAAAAATGTCTTTTTTAAAAAGAAGGGGGAAAACCTGAGTTTATAGTACAGCCTCAGGGTTTGGGACTTTTATTTGCCAGTTCAGATGTGAGTTAGGAATCACACAATCTATAAAACACTCAGGTCTTCATGAGTTCAGTTAAAGCCACGGATGCCCAAACACACAGACTATTCTGCTTCTTGTGGTTTGACTACTTTTTTCAATACTCAGCCAAATTCTTTACTTGTGTTCAAAAGGCTAGGATTAATTTGATCTCCATGCTGTCCATATTTCCTCCTAGTTTCTACAGTTGAGTTTTGACTAATCTTTGCAGGAGGGGCGATCTATGTAAAAAGAATAATGGAACATTTGACTGATATTAGATGCTTGTCATTCTTCATTAGATGCCCCTCCTCCTGCACACCCCCCACTGGGGATGCGCCCGCAACCAAGGCACATGCCCCTGACCAGAATCGAACCCAGGACCCTTCAGTCCACAGGCCGACACTCTATCCACTGAGCCAAACCGGTCAGGCTACAGTTGAGTTTTGACTAATCTTTGCAGGAGGGGAGATCTACGTAAAAAGAATAATGAAACATTTGACTGATATTAGATGTTTGTCATTCTTCATTAGATGCCCCTGAGTCACCTTCTGAAAGCCCTGCAAACAGAATAAAATAGGATATGCTGGTAGTCTGTGTAGCATATTAATAAGAAGAAATGTAAATGGGAAAAGGCTTTCATTCTGCCAGAACAAAGAGAGCAATATGCACCTCTCCATTGCTCAGCTCTCTGCACGTTCTCCAGGGGCTCAGTCCAATTAGCTATTTCATATTAATCACTACTTGTGCAGTTGACTCACCCTGTGGCAGCTTTCCATTTTCAGTTGCCAGGAAGATGAGAAGACTTTTCTATTAACTTGGATATGCTACAGGCTCAAGTCATGCACACCCCTCAGTAACTAGAATCATACTTTGCACCTAAGTAGGAGTTCAAAAAAGTTTTTCTAATGGATGGATCTCCGTTAGACAGATAAAGGAAATGAGGCTCAGAGATCCTAAGGAATAAAATACATTTTAAATATATATATATAT
>NW_005371920.1:1402243-1459345 GCF_000412655.1 Myotis brandtii | reverse complement strand
AGAGAAGAAGGGAGAGGGAGAGAGAGAGATAGCAACATTAATGATGAGAGAGAAAAATTGATTGGCTGCCTTCTACATGCCCCCTATTGGGGATCGAGCCTGCAACCCAGGCATGTGCCCTTGACTGGAATCAAACCCAGACCCTTTAGTCCGCAGGCTGAGGCTCTACCCACTGAGCCAAACCAGCTAGGGCTAGAAGACATTTTAAATGACTACATTTGGATGAGCTCCCATTTCTCTTGACAACGTGTTTGGATTCTACTAGATAAGCAGACTTCATTAACTTATGAAAGGTCTAATTGAACTACTCTGATCAGATACCGACAAGTAAGGGTCTGCCACAAAAGTTCATGCAGCCCCACGAGCATGGCTCTGTGGTTGAGTGTTGACCTATGAACCAGGAGGTCATGGTTCATTCCTGGTCAGGCACATGCCCCGGTTGCTCCCAGGTTGTGGGCTCAGTCCCCAGTGGGGGGGTGTGCAGGAGGCAGCTGATAAATGATTCTCTCTCATCATTAATGTTTCTATCTCTCGCTCCCTCTCCCTTCCCCTCTGAAATGAATGAAAATCTATTTTTAAAAAGTCCATGACAATTATAAATTTAAAATATTTATAGCACTTGTATTCTCAGACAATATTTCTTTCAGATCTTTTTATAAAGCAGTAAAATAATCCAAATTAATTTAGTAGCTGGTATTCTCATCATTCAAAGAATGGTTTGAAGGTCACTGTACTTTTAAACTATCCTAAAAAATGCACTTAAAAGATAACATGAATTGGTTCTTTCTTGAGCTTATACATGAATTAATATTTTAGAGAAATGAACTTTGTTTATGCAGTTGAAATTTAGATTGTCTCCTTTGAAGCATATATGGATATGACATCCTCAGACTTCCCTTTCACATAGTTGCTGTCCATTCTTTTAATAATACTCCTTTTGTTTTTTATCTTAAGAAGAACCACCTCTCATGTTAGGGGTGCCAGTTTTCTCCTGGACCACCCCCGCCCCTTGTTGGAGAGCCTGTACATACCATAAACATCACATGCAATATGGCAATATGGTAGGTGAATCCAACCACCCTGACCATAGGTCATCGGAACCTGCCCATGGTTTTGAAATAATACCTCCAACATTGAGTGAGTTGGTTTGGGGAAGACAGAATCAGAAGCTGAGACTTCTCTGTTTTGAGCAGCCAAGGCTGGTCATGAGTAAAAGGATGAGTTGGAAGAAGACAGTGAAAGAGAGAAGACGGAGAGGAGTGAAAAATAAAAGTGGAGAGGACAGAGGCAGAGTGATACATAGAAAGCGGGTAAGACAGGCAGCGATTCTGGCAAAAAGCCATCCCTGCATTTCTACCATCTCTACTAATAAAAGCCTAGGTGGCCCTTGCATGACACCCTCACGTCATCACAAGATGGCCACCCTCACGTTGTCACAAGATTGTCGTCACAAGATGGCCACCCCACGTAGTCACAAGATGGCCACCATAAGATGGCTGCCACAAGATGGCCACCACAAGATGGCTGGCAGGGGAGGGCAGTTGGGGGCTATCGGGACAGCAGGAAAGGGTAGTTGGGGGCAACCAGGCCTGCAGGGGAGAGCAGTTGGGGGAGATCAGGCCAGCAGGGGAAGGCAGTTGGGGGCCATCGGGCTGGCAAGGGAGGGCAGTTAGGGGTCAAGGGAGGGCAGTTGGGAGCGATCGGGCTGGCAGAGGAGTGGTTAGGCATCAATCAGGCTGACAGGGGAGTGGTTAGGGGGTGATCAGGATGGCAGGCAGAAGCGGTTAGGGGCAATCAGGCAGGCAGGTATGCGAGTGGTTAGGAGCCAGCACTCCTGGATTGTGAAAGGGATCCAAAACTGGAGAGGGTGCTGGCTGGGCTGAGGGACACCCCCGCCTCCCGTGCAGAATTTCATGCACCTGGCCTCTAGTATACTTATAATAAACTTTCCCTTTGCTTGACTGGAAGTACTTTAAATAGACTTCTTTTCACTGTAATAGTATCTTACTTAGGCCTTTAGTCAGTATTTTTCACATTTTTCTTCTTAGGATAATGACTCCAACTTCTAAACACATCACAATACATTAAATACTTGCATAAAGAACAAACTACCATTATCCAGAGAAGAGCATTGGTTGTTTAAGGAAAATTTAATGCTTTACAAGTGAAAAGTGATAGATGAAAAGTGGAATTGCAAACACACACACAAAAGAAAGAAACCTAGATCTGTGATTTATTCATCTACATATCAGGCTAATGACAGTTTCTGCATCTTAGAATGATTATAAGGAATACATGAGAAAATTCACATGATGGTCTAACAAATAATACGTGATAGTTTAGCTAGCCTATCCTCTTGATGTTAGAGAAAAAAAAGTGATTGAGGATTTTTTATATGTGATGTACTTTTGATATGACATGAGTGGATTTTTATGAACTTAGAGTCTGAAGGATCATGGTATCACCATACATACAGCCATGTGTGGCTTACAAAGCATTTCACAATGTACTATAGCAGTCAGTTGTCCTCGCTCACACATATATTCCTTCCACAAACATGTTCGTTGTCTGCCATATGTCTGATACTGTGCTATTCAATAGGGATTTGGCTGGGCAGGTGGTGGACATAGTCCTTGCCCTCCTGGAGCTCACAAGCCCTGTGAGGCAGATTTAGCCAGTTTTACTTCTTATTTTTTAAGATGAAAAAATGAGGACTAGATCATTTAAGTGGCTTGTCCAAAACTGACACATTGAGAAGGTCAGGCCAACACTGAACTGCAGTCTCACTGGGGGGTGGAGGGTAGAGGAACAGCTGTTCTTTTTAGAACTGTGGAGGGTGCTCTGCTTCTAGAGGAGAGATGCCTTAGAAATACAGCAAGTCATGTTTCCACTGAATATACTTTTACTGATTTAATTTCATTTGCCTGAGGGCTGAAGCCAAGCTGGTGCTGATTCATAAGTCTCGTTTTCCATATGTCTGACTTGGGATTTTCTCTTGACAACAGTTGATTAGCCACTCTTGTGATTTTAGCTCCTTGATGATAACTTGACCCTATTTCAGCTTATTTCTGTTGGCTCTTGACTCCCTCAAAAAAGGAAGTCCACTGAGACCCCAATGCAGCCAAACATTCTCAGTGCAAACCAAACCAACCATTCCCACATTTATACACCTAAAGTTAGGTCTGTAAATATTTAGTTGCTATTGTTATTATTCTAATAACTAGTATATACTATGGTTTCTTCTCTGCAATCCTCAACTAAAGAATGAGTTCCAAAGCATTCATTTAGGAAGAAATATCAAAAGATGCCAAGTGTCATAGGCTCTTCTCCTTCCCACCCCATTTAATCCAATTGGCTTACAGCTGTTTTAATGAAAACTAATAGAATTCTATCTATAAAAACTAATAGAATTCTATTTAAAATCTCTTAAGATAATTAATAGAATTCTATTTATAGGTTGTTGTGAGAGGAAATCAATATGAGGTCAGATTCAGTGAGAAAATGGAAAGTTTACAAGTTTTAGCTGGTTGGCATACTCTGTGACTATGATAAAATTCTGCAAGAGTGATGGGCAGCCAGGAGGATATGTAAGTGAATGCCATAGTAGCAGGAGTTATTAGTTATCTAAGCTGGGAGCTAAATGAATGTTGGGTTTTGGGGACGCCCACCAACAACTTCCCACCCCTAACCGAATTACATTCTTCGTACAAGATACTTGAAGTGAGAAGAAATTAAGATGCTATACTAAGTCCTCTTGGTAATTTTCTTAAGATCAATAAATTTCCTATTAAAATTAAATTGCAGGGCTCTGTGCCTCCAGAACACTTCTAAATTCAATTTGCCAAAATCTACCTTTTGGCAGGAAACACGTTATAAAATAACCAGATGAGAGTTGATAATACTACACTGCAATGGGTGATCTTAAGGTAACTTCTATGAATGCAGATCCCAAAAGATACAATTATTCATGAAGCATCCAGACACATATATTTTAGTATTCCTTGGCAATGATCTGGTCTATAAACAGAAAAGATATTTTCCAAATCTATCAACCATTTCCCCTTAAAATTAAAGTAATATTCCACATTTAACATTATTCACATTGAAACATTTAAACTAAAAAATATTTTCATCAATAAGAATATTTGGAAGATATTCACAATACAGAATATTGAATAATCTCCTTGGATGACTTAATGGGGATGATCTTGGCTGCATTGGCACTTATTTTTCCCATCATTCTTACAATGACCATCCTCTTCTGCTGTTCAAGTCTACAAGACAGGTGTGAATTTTCCTGAAATTCATCCCATGATGGATAATCTTATTCCTAGTTTGATTCAATATTCAAGGGAAAGACAACTTCATCAACAAATGGTAAGTATCAGCATAGGGCAAATTATGAGAATTTTATAGAAGAAGTGGAACTTAGTAAGTTTGTTCTAGAAGCAGATGGCCAGGATTTAAATCCTACTCTGCAAATTCTTAAGGATGATCCTGAGAAAGTTATTTAACTTTGTCGAGCCTCCATTTATTCATCCATAAAATAAGGGGATAATAATAGTACCTGCCTCGTAGGGTCATTGTGAGGATTAAATGAGTTTAATGCACAGCATGTAAAGGCTTGGAAGACTGACTGCACATAATAATTACTTGCTAAAGAACAGCTATTATTATTATGACCCAGAGCAAAAGCAAAGTTGTTTTATTTTTCAGAGAAACATAAATAAGCTTTGGAAGTGTGCAAGACAAATTAGAAATATTTCTCAGATCCTGTGTTCAAACACCATATGCTTTCCCTGCATTGCTAATATAGCCCTCTAACTGATATTCCGGGCTCACATCTCTCCAAACCATTCTACATTCCTCCCTGGTGATGCATCTGTAACTTAGATCTGCTGGATTCAAGCATGGAGACCTTGCCAACTTTCTCTCAGTCCTCTCATTATCCACATTTAATGTTTCCTGGAATAACACACTCTGTTCCACTCTCATCACCCCTTCTCTCCAACACCCAGCCCACACAGGCACACAAATTCACCTAGAAAATTCTTACCGATTCTTCAGGCAAGCATACACTTCACAATTTTACCAGAAATTTTCCTCTGATCCTCCAAGTCTTACCTATATGTACCTCATCTATGCTCCGTGGTACCTTGTGCCTCCCTGAATCAAGCTATATCATTAACATATTATCTTTTGAGCTATTGTACAAAAAAATAATGAATTCATTTTTCTAGCAAGAAGCCTAAAGTAAAAGGGCAACAAAATTTAGTATATTATAAACTAAAATATTTTAAAATTGAGAGCTCAATAGAATACTCGTAAAAGAAATATGTACATATAATTACTAACATGCTTAATATTCATGTTTAAAATTATCCAGAAGAGGCTTTCGGGCAGGGAGAGGGTCCTGTAAAAGTGCTCTGAGCTGTAACCGGTTTGGCTCGGTGGATAGAGCGTCGGCCTGCGGACTGAAGGGTCCTGGGTTCGATTCCGGTCAAGGGCATGTACCTTGGTTGTGGGCACATCTCCAGTGGGGAGTGTGCAGGAGGCAGCTGATCGATGTTTCTCTCTCATCGATGTTTCTAACTATCTCTCTCCCTTCCTCTCTGTAAAAATTCAATAAAATATATATATTTTTAAAAAGTGCTCTGAGCCAGGAGAATGCTGGAAGGAAGGCAACTGGTGTGGCTGGTGTAGAGCCAGAGAAGGGAGGGTGGCAGGACATGAAATCTCAGAGATGGAAAGCTCTTTAAGTGAGATGGGAAAACACTGAAGAGTATTTGGGTGGAAGTACTAGGGGACATGACTGGCAATTGCAAAGGATCTCTCTGGCCTCTGTGAGAAAGACAGGCTACAGTGGCATCAGGAAAAGCAAGACCAGTTAAGAGTGTTGCCATAGTACAGGTGAGTGGTGACCTAAGGTTGAGCTAGAGTACTGGTGTCAGGAGTATAATTTCTGGCCAAATTCAAAATATGTTTTTTAAGTATATTTTTATTGATTTTAGAGAAGAAGGCGGGAGAGAAGATAGAAACATAAATGATGAGAGAGAATTATTGATTGGCTGCCTCCTGCACACCCCCTACTAGGGATTGAGCCCACAACCCAGACATGTGCCCTCGACCGGAATCAAACCTGGGACCCTTCAGTCCGAAGGCTGACGCTCTATCTACTGAGCCAAACCAACTAGGGCCAAAGTATGTTTTGAAGGGGCAGGGGGCTTATTAGGATTGCTGATATATTGATATGCCATGTGAGAAAAAGAAAAGAGTCATGGATGATTCCAGCATCTTTGGCCTGGCCAAACCTTACTCAGAAGGAGGCTATTCTTAAATATTATAAGCCCTTAAATTGCAATAAGTTTTCAAGTCTCCTTCCTCTATTTCTATCATCCTCCTAGCACAACACCTTAACTTTCCAAGTTTGCACCATGACAGTGGAGGAGATAGAGGTGAAGGGGGAGGTCCAATCAAGTATACTCTATTAACAGTCTCCGCAATGCAACCTATGCAAAGATTGAGAAAAGTAGTAATTCTCCAACATTCTCACTGATGCTGTTGTGGTCCAATTAGATGGTCAAAAGTCTAGAGGTCTGTTCATTTAAAAGGGTATCCTATTCAATTTCTTGAAAATGAATGAAACCACCCTATTCTAAAAAGAATATTCTGCAAAGTTTAGGGTGAGAGTAAATAAAGATTTTTATCTGAGTTTTCTGTCATTCTTTTTATCAGACTATTTTATTTGAGTATGAAATACTAATTCAATCACCTAGGGTTACTGTGTTCTCTAAGGTCCACATAGCGGAGTCTAAGTTAGACAACTGGATTCTGTAATCAAAGTGCCTGGATTCAAAACCTGGTCTGCTATTTACTGCTTGGGACGTTGAATAAGCTCCTTATCTAACTCACACTTCTCTCATCAGTGCAATGAGGATAACAGTAGTACCTCTAAGTAACTGCAACACACTTAGCCTAGGTCCTATATCAATAACTGTGCTCCATAAGTGTTAGATATTATTAATTTTTAAATTTCATTTATAATTACTGGGGAGAAAAAAACAAATGAAAAAAGATAATAATCATGTTAACTAAAATGTTTCTATCTCCTCCTCCACTTTTCAGCCCACATGAGCCTGCAGATGTGCCCAGGGAAAGCATTCCATAAACAAACAATTTGCATAAAATCATCTGTCCCTCTTCAAACTTGTACAGTTATTCAGTGTGGGCTCCATTCAAATTCCAAGCTCAAGTTCCTGCCAATTTTATGTTATCAAAACAGGCTTGCTGATCTTAGTTAGAAGCCTCATAAAATAATCTGTCACTTAGGGAATGCTCACCCTCACAGAGAGCTCCTGAAACTTTATCCTAAATCAAAGATACAAAAATTGTTTCCATTTTGCATTTGGAAGGCAATTCCACTTCTGTCATATCTCAGTGGTTGGTGGTAGCAGCAGCCGTGCCACTTATCCAATCACTGACCTGGCTTCTCAACATGGCACATGTCATAGCAGAATAAGAAACCTCCACATGACTCGACTTCCTAGGATCAGGCAACAACACATGCTTTGCATTCAAGTTACCCCTGCATGCTGCCTTCTGAATTTATCATCTCTATTCATTTCCTACCACACATGGAAATTTGGATTTGCACTGACAACCATGCTGATCTGCACAAGATTGCCTGTTTTGTTGCCTTTCAATGAAGTACTAATGATCAAATATATTTGCCAGGCATACCCTCTCTTAGAGCATTTTACTTCTCGGCACTGTTGCCACAGTCAATTCCACTCTTCTCATTTCCAAAGAGAGAGAGAGGAATATTGGTGTTCCACTAAGACCTGAGAAATGAATAAGGATGACAGATAGATAGATAGATAGATAGATAGATAAATAGATAGATAGATAGATAGATAGATAGATAGATAGATAGATAATAGACAGACAGGTGAAAATCTGATTTTACCAGAATCAGATTTTTAAAAATTCATGAGTTGATCAAGAATACATGACATCCTGGTGACATTTATTTTAGAAGACTTGCTTTAGACTTTGATATTTCCTGTACATTTTGAAGGCTTTGGAATTTTCTTGGCCTTTGTTATTAAAAGCATACAAATCTAAAAGACCCTATGGTCAAGTTTGCAGTGAAAAGAGTCATGAAAGAGAAATGATGGGAGAAAGATTCTCAAAAGCAAAAGTGAGAAATCACGGCAGCTTGACAGAAATGAAATGTGTTTTCATCTATGGGATTTTCAATCAATCTACCTCTTTGGTATTCTTTGGCTGCAAGCAACTTCTAAAATGGGTTATTGCATATAGATAGAGGTCTATAAAATGTTAACTAGTATAGTAAAGTTGGAGTAGTTCCTATTGGCAGATTTAACTTAATAAGGGTGGGACCATGTCAGAGAAGTCTATGGATTTTTATTGCATGGTGTAGTGGAAGGTGCACAGGACTAGAAATTTAGAGAGACATGAATCCAAATCTTAGAGGATCCATGACTTCGGAAATGTCTCTTAATGTCCATTTAGTGGGACAATAAGCATTAAGCATCTCTTTTGTACTCAACATTGGGCTTGAAGTATTGAATAAAGGATGATAAGACATAGAATCTGCCATCACACTTCACTGGAGCAAACCAACATGCTTGGCGATGTTTCTGTGATGTAATAAACCCTGTTTATAATCTTCTTCCAGGCATGCTGCACTTCCTGCCCCTGTGAAATCAGACATGCCCATATGACTTCTTTATCCAAGGAAAAAAAAGTCGTTTCTGATGAGGAGGATTAAGAGCCAGATCATGATTTTCCATGTTCCTTTCTCTCTGCTGTGCCATCAGAGAAACACATGTCAAGATAGTTTCCCACAGCCTCAGTCCTAGGTGACCACAATGAGCCAAGCCCTACCTGCTCATCTTCAAGACACTTAACTATAGTGAGAAACATACTTAGTCGTTTGGACTCTCTGTGATTTGTGCCTTGTTACCACAGTACAACCTATCCTAATCTGATAGACTGTATTAGCAACATGGATCAGATAATATGAACCAATAGAGAAGGGTCAATTCAATCTGAGTAAGGCTAGAATCCCTGTTAGAAGAATGCTAGTCATCCTCCAGAAATGATGAGTATTGGCCTAGGTCTTGAAGGATGTGTGGCTTTAGATAGGCAGAAAAGGCAAAGTAGAAAAATTGAGGAAAATAGTGGGTTGAAAAGTATATTGCCAGAAAAGCACATGACTGTTGAGTGAAGTTGTCTAATGGGGCTGGCCCTCAGTGTTGCGAGTGTCAGGGTAGGTTATAACTAGAATATTTTTGGAATTTTCATCCTATATAATAAAAGGCTAATATGCAAATCGACCGAATGGCGGAACGACCGGTTGCTATTATGCGCACTGACCACCAGGGGGCAGACGCTCAATGAAGGAGCTGCCCCTGGTGGTCAGTGTGCTCCCACAGGGGGAGCACTGCTCAGCCAGAAGCTGGACTCACAGCTGGCGAGTGCAGCCGTGGCAGTGGCATCAGCCTCTCCTGCCTCTGGCAACACTAAGGATGTCTGAATTATGGCTTATGCCCGCTCTCTGGGCGCCCTGGGGGAGCGGGCATAAGCCGTCAGTTGGACATCCCCTGAGAGCTCCCAGACTGCAAGAGGGTGCAGGCTGGGCTGAGGGACCTCCCCACCCCGAGTGCATGAATTTTGTGCACCAGGTCTCTAGTTTTGATATAATTTAAAATTATAGAAATTTTAGAAGAACCGTATAAACTACTGTCATATATACTTTGCCAGAACCATCAATTGTTATATTTTCATCCATTAGTTTTATCTTTCTTATTCCCTCTATCTCCCTAAGTAGATAGCAGATAGACATATAAATATAGACGTAGCTATAAATATATATGTGTATGTTTATATTTATATACATATAAATTATTTACTCTGGGCCATTTAGGGTAAGGCAGAGAAAAAATGTTCCTTTACTCATTTATTTCATAGTATATTTACTAAGAATGAGGACATCCTCTTATATAAGCACAATGCAGTTACAAAAATCAGGAAATTTTATGTTGATACTATACCATTATCTACTTCACTGGTTATATTCCAAGGTCTTTTAACTGGTCCAACAATGACCTTATAGCTATCTTTATGCTAGTCCAGGATCAAAATTAGGACCAAAGATTGCATTTAATTATTATGTCTTTTTGATCTAGAAGTTTCTCAACCTTCTCTGTGACATTTTAGAACATATGTATGTAGTAGATATATATTACATACACATATACAAGAGGCTATTATTCAGTCATTTGAGACAGCATGGATGGAACTTGAGAGCATTCTGCTAAGCGAGAGAAATCAGACCAAGAAAGGCAAATACTGTATAATTTCACATACATGGAATCTGACAGAAACAAACTCATACAAACAGAGAACAAATTCATGGTTGCTACCGACAGAGGGTGAGGGGTGGAGGAATTGGACGAAGATGGTCAAAAGGTGCAAGCTTCCATTATATGACAAATAAGTTCTGGGATGTAATGTATAGCAAGTTGACTACAGTTAAAATACTGTATTATATATTTGAAAGTTGCTAAGAGAGATCTTAAAAATTTTCATAATCTTAAAAATTATAACTATGTATGGTGATGGAAGTTAACTGAACTTACTATGGTATGATACATCTTAAACTAACACAATGTTATATGTCAATTATGTCTCAGTAAAACTGGAAAAAACACATTGTATATAACCCAGCCAGAGATACTGAATACTCCGTTTACTGAAGTTAGTTCATCTAATACACTAGTATTTTAATACAAATTTAAGTAACACATTTTTCACAAAATCAAAGATCTGAATGATAACAATATCATTCCTTTGCCTCATATTACCAGAAGTTACTGTTATCTGAACAGTGAGCAAAATGATTTTCTTAAAGGTGAGGCTATTATTCATTTGGAATTGAGGTGAAGTTACAATACTTTGCAAGGAAAAGGAAAGCAATTTCGTCTGGTAGATTGTTCCATCTAATTTAGATTTCAATAATGTGTTTTTATTAAATAATGGAAAAAAAACACTGATGAAAAAAGCATTAATAACCTGGTCAACTATTTTGGTTAAAGGAACTCAGAAATGTAATTTTTCCCCATGATTAATGTTAACATCTGCCATTTATCATTTTTACCACGGGTATGGTGTTTAGTTATTTATATTTTAAAAAATAACAGTTACTCCTTTCTAATCAGAAAAGCATTACATGTTTTCGTTATACAATATGGAAAATATAAAAACTATGAAAAGGAAAATGAAAATCACCTGTTATCCTGCCACCCTGAGAAAAGTTTCATAACATTTCACGCATATGTGTGTATATTTTGCAAAACCCAATCGTGCTGCATGGGAGCCAAGAATCTACCTGCAGGGAGGGCAGGGTGACAGCCAGGAGTGCTGGGGATGGTGACCAGCCAGAGAGCATCTGCCAGGTCAAACGGGGCTAGGTACCACTTCTCCAAACGATTCCTGCTTTCAAGTGGGTGTGCTCTTGGATGTTGCCAAATTTCCAGGATTTTAGGGAGAACCAAAGATATTTAAAGTGAAATACCCTGATTATTAAATATTGGCACCAATTAAAAAAATCAACACCATGCAAGCCGAACTAAACAAATCTATAGGTCAGATTCCACCAAAGAGAGACCTTTACCTCTTCTGTATTTCCTCTTTCATTTCCTTCCTTTTTTACTTAACTTTACCAACTGAGCATTTCCCCACGTCATTAAATAGTCTAAGGATAGACATTAATTTTAATGGCAGTTCAAAATGAAATTTAAACATATATCATTATTTATACTGCTGCACCCTTAATATTTGGATATTATATTTTCCTTTTTTTACTAATGAAATGAGCATTTTAATATATAAGGAAATATTTTCCTTTTTTTATTACTAATGAAATGAGCATTTTAATATATAAACCTATGCACACAGCCCTATCTATCTCTATATTAATTCCTAGAAGTGCTATTACTGATTCCAAACAATGACACCTTTAAGGTACTACTAGTATATGTATGTTTTAGTACATATAACTAAACTGCTTTCAAAATCATTATATCAATTTCCACTTCCACTAGCAAACTTTAAAAATACTATATCTATATCAGCCTGGTCATCATTTTGCATTTTTTGTTTTTAATTTTAGAAATGTAACAGGTGAAAATGATGTCATAATAGCACTTTTTAACTTAATAGTTTGTGATTAGACTTTAAACTGGGAACATTTTTAGTTTTCTGGAATCACTATATTTCATAATTCAATAATAATAATTTTTGAGGAAAATAATTAGACAAAACAGTGGCTCCTTAATAATTACATCACCAAGAACAAAGTAAAAGTCACCTTGCTGGAATGTAGTTTAATGCTCCTACACTTTCCATTTCTTTCACTTATTCAGCTCCAGGGACTGATTAAGCCAAGAAAGAGCTAAGGAAAGTTACTATTTTAGAAGAGTAAATGACAATGCATATTTCAAAGTATAAATGTCTCTTGCTTTGCCGGGCCAATCCATTTCAGCAAAATTGGCTGTAAAGTGAATCATGTTTCCATACAGATTTTTTATATAAAATCAGCAATATGTTGTTTTAGCAAGAAAAAAATGACTAACTAGAGTAATAAAAATAGTTTACGTATAAATGAAGATTAGCAGGTTGTGAGAGGTTGCATGGATTCACTTATCCATTCAACAGATATCCGAAAGCCTCCAAGGTGCGGACATTGTGCCAGGGACTGAGGATACAACAGACCCGCCCTAATACAGAATGTCATACTTCATAGCACTCCCCAAGCTTCAAGTTCATGCCTCACTTGAGGGACTTATATCCCACTCTAAGGGTCAAGTTTGGTGCCATTCTGTCCCTAGTTTCCAGGATGAGTTGCCCTCCTGTGCCCCAACCGATTTTGAGGCCCTAACACAATTAAAAGGCAGTGTTGGAGTTCACAGGCAGGTGTCAGTATATAGTGGAGGTCATCTACTCTTTTAGATGAAGATGTTGATTTTATAGTACATTTTATCCACTTCTAAAATTTTGTTTTTGCTTAAAGTAATTTCCTTAGAATAAAGAATACTTTACCTTCACTAAGAAGTTATTGATAACTAGAGGCCCAATGCACGACGATTCGTGCAAGAATAGGCCTTCCTTCCCCTGGCTGCAGGCACCGGCTTCCCTCTGGCACCCGGAACCCGGGCTGCTTCGCTCTGGCTGCCACCACCACCCACTGGGACCTGGGCTGCTTTGCTCCTGCCACTGCCAGGCACCCGGGACCAGGGCTGCTTTGCTCCAGAGGCTGCCAGGCATCTGGAACCCAGGCTGCTTCGCTCCGCCGCTGCCGCCACCCACCGCGGGCATGCCCCGAGCGCACCGCGGCCAATCAGAGCACGTCCCCACCCCTGGTGTGTGTCCGCTGGAGCTGGGGGTGGCACACAGTCCCTTCCTGCCCATCTGCACACAGCTCCTCCTGAGCAGTCATGATGCAGCCTCCTCCTGGGCCAGTCATGACACCTGGCTAATTTGCCTATTACCTGTTTATTTATATAGATGTTCCTAGATTCCCAAAGTACTTAGGGAACACCTGATAGTGCAAGACACTCTCTAGATACTGGGATCATGAGCCTAATGGTCAAGCATATACAGGCCCTGCCTTTCTGGAATTTACAGAGATGATATGAGGATTCTGACCAAAAAATGAACAAGCAAATTAATTATATGTTATCATACTAAGTGGTATAGTAGTAGATCTACTATAGGCAGGATGATCAGGTAAAGCATCCCTGAGAATAGTCAGTTTTATCTGGTAGCCTCACTTGTGAAGGGTGAGGTAATGATGTTCCAAGCAGAGGGAATAGCAAGTACAAAGGTCCTGAGGCAGGATAAGAGACATTTGAAAAACAATAGAAGGGCAGCCTAGCTGTAGTTCAGTGGGAAAGGAAAAAGAGAAACAGGACATGTGTCAGGAGAACTACTTAGAGGACAGATCCTATAGGGCAGTGGTTCTCAACCTTCCTAATGCCGCAACCCTTTAATACAGTTCCTCATGTTGTGGTGACCCCCAATTTCATTGTTACAAATTGAACGTAATTAAAGCATAGTGATTAATCACAAAAACAATATGTAATTATATATGTGTTTTCCGATGGTCTTAGGCGACCCCTGTGAAAGGGTCGTTCGACCCCCAAAGGGGTCGCGACCCACAGGTTGAGACTGCTTTAGGGCCTTGTAGATAATGGTAAAGAATTCAGATTTATTCTAAAAGATATGAGAAACTGTAATAAGAGGACAAAATTATAGAAGGTGTATAAATAGATGGTGTTTTGGGTGGGCAATACTGGTTCCCCAGGACCAAAATTTATAACAGACATAGGACTAACTAAATTTCACTACTTGCAGTACTAGAATGGGTATTTTAAAAATAAAAGGGCTAACTATGCTCAATATTGAAAAAAAAAAAAAAGATGGTGTGATTGTACCAAAAACAATAAACAACATGGGAATAAGTAGCATGTAACAGCAATAGAAAGACTTACATCTCTAACCTGGAGGGGACAGAGCAGTTCACCGGGCAGTCACAGCAGGCAACCCAGACATGAGTTGCCTGGAATAGTAAGAGTCCCCTGCAGGCAACACCCCTAAAGGAGATTCCGCTGTGAGTGTGGGATTAAAAGGGGCCCAACTGAAATGGTGGGAGGTGCCAGTGCAACCCTAGAAAAAAAATGCTCTTTGATGCGAGGCTCAGTGTGGGTAACTAGTTTCATTGTAGTGTTTCAAGCCCCATGAAGGGTGTAATAAGCTTTATCTGATTTTTAATTTTTGGCACAAATGTTTTGGAGGAGTCCATATAATTCCTGTAATTGCAAATGACTTATACCATAGTTCACTCAAATAAATGGGATTTCCCCCATATTAAAGAACTGATTAATAAATAACAATTCTTATATGATCACTAACTGTATGATCTCTTGTTTCTTTCCATCTATTTCTAATGTTGGTGTCAGCTTTTATAAATTGAGTGTGGTTTCAAATCTACTACAACTTCTTCCAGGGAGCATATTTAATGCATTACTTTCTGTGACAAAGTAAGTCAGATGTTAAAATCTCGCACGGCGATGGATAAGGCACATTAATGGAGAACTGCTGTCCAGTCGTAATAATTGACTCAATATCAAGGCCAGTGAAAAGAACAAAAGCTGCCTCAGGAAATGCCAGGGCTTATATTTACATTCACATTTATAGTATCTTTACAATGCAACATTCCTCACCCTAATCCTTCATTCACATTCTATGTAGGACCAGGGTTTCATTACGCAGAGAAAATGGGTACATATCCTCAAGAATCACCACTATACTACTTCTGAGCGGCACATACATGAGTCCTAAACTGAAGGGAGGCTGCTGAACTTAACTTTCTGTGACATTTCACATGGTATTATGTTTTCTTATGCCAAATAGATAGGGCCATTTTTAGCTCCGATTTCCAATGGTTTGGTTTTTCATCTCCTCTGTGCTCGATGCACAATTTCATCTGTTCACACCTGCGTAACCAAGATGTTGGCAATATAAAAAACTGTTACTGCTCTGGCCACATGGGACTGAAGTACTAAATGCCTAACAGGCCAGTTGCTTCCAAAGAAGGGAAAGATTAATCTGAAATTAGACTCCTTTACTAGTATAATTACCTACTACAGATAAAAACCCCTTGTTCTGTTTGTATTAACCTTTCTTCTCTAATCCTTTCAAAAGAATCAATATTATTGAAATTGCCTTAGGACAGGTAGGTAGATAGATAGATAGATAGATAGATAGATAATAGATAGATCCTACGGCAATACCAGTAACTTTTATTAAATTCTATTTCTGTGTGCCAGGTACTCTTATAAACACTTTACATACACACACACACACACACACACACACACACACATATATATATATATATGTATGACATTTTATAAATTAAGTGTGGTTTCAAATCTACTACAACTCCTTCCAGGGAGCATATTTAATGCATTACTTTCTGTGACAAAGTAAGTCAGATGTTATACATACATATATGTGTGTTTGTGTGTGTGTGTGTGTGTGTGTATGTATATATATATATATATACACATATATATTCATTTGATACAACCACCTTATAAAGGAGGTGCTATTATCACCCCCTTAAGCTGATGAGGGGATAAAGTCCAGAGAGGTTAGGTGTCCTCTAGTAAGTGGTAGAGCCAGGATTCGAAGGCAGGTCTGTCCTCAGAGCCAACACTCATCATCATTATTTCACACATCTCCCCAAATTAGAAACAAACTGAAGAATGACAAGCGTGTGTGGTCTGCTCCACACTGTTCAACACCTCTGCACCTGTTTCCTTTTTAAGTACCCAAAATAGAATCATATATAAGTATTTATTACTTCGGTGCTGCTTAATGCAAAGGTACTTACAAGATACAAATGGATCAGTCCTGGGTACCAGAAACTTCAGGTGATCCTTTACATAACTTATTTCAATAAAACAACCCATGAGTAATTACTAGTCCTCACATTTTACAGGCAAGTGGTCACCTTCCCTGGAGTCTCAATAGTTAGGAAATTTGGTCTCACACCAAGTGAAAGGTATCAGGCGAGGTTCTTGGACAGCAGTGAGCACATGGAGCTCACAGTGTAACAGAAAAGACAAAGGTTAAACAGGTGGATCCAACAGTGATGAGTGCTACGAAGGAGAAGTGCAGTGTGTTACAACTGGGCTATGGCCTGGGGAGGCCTCAGCTCATCAGGGAGATGGGGGACGCAGGGAAGCACTTGAGAAAGTAACACTTGAGCTGAGACCTGAAGGACAAATTGCATGTGCCATGTGAAAGGATTGGGGCGGTGAGAGGAAAGGGTAATCAAGTCAGAAATATCAGACTGTGTGAAGATTGGGATTCCATGGAGGATATGGCATGTCAAGGACTGAAAGAGGTCAGTTTGACAGAAGCAGAATAATTTTTTAAAGAAGGGCACAAATGAGCAGAAGAGGTAGGGAGGGGCTGGATTGATCATCTCAGGACTTACAGCCACTTGAGGGACCTAGAACTTTGTCCTAAAGACAGTCCCAGAGGGAGAGAGAATAAAGAATTTCAGGTATCTTAGGTAACTCCTCTGCCTAGCTCTATTTTGGCTCCCTGCAATTCTGAAGTACGCTCCTCACACCTAATAGCCTTAATGGAATAGAAAAAGTGGGAAACTACAAATTCCTTGTGGCTATCTATCTACCTATCATCTATCTACCTTCCTACCTACCTTCCTACCTACCGACCTATCTACCTACCTATCATCTGCATGTTGCCTAATCTTTGTTTTTCTGTTTTGTTTCTTTGATTTTGCTGTCCAAACAACCTCCAATCTCAGTGTGGATTTGGGTCCTGATTAAACTGCCAATCACACTCCCCTTTGTCCCAATTTCTGTGGGGCTTTTCTCTCTATTCTCTCACCACTTGCAACATAATTGGTGCTAACTGGACATGTCCATTTTCAGTCAAAAGAGCAAAGTGCACACGTTTGCTTGGGAAATTGTCTCCTTTTATTAGCAAATTTGAGTCTAAACTGACAAATATGGTTTAAACATTTTAGAAAACTTGAATTTCAGTCAAATATCTGATGGAAGTCTACACATAGCGCTCTTTCCCTCCCTTCCCTCCTCCCTCTTACACACACACACACACACACACACACACACACACACACACAGAGGAAGAGAGAGAGAGAGAGAGAGGAAGAGAGAGAGAGAGAGAGAGGAAGAGAGAGAGAGAGAGAGAGGAAGAGAGAGAGAGAGAGAGAGGAAGAGAGAGAGAGAGAGAGAGGAAGAGAGAGAGAGAGAGAGAGGAAGAGAGAGAGAGAGAGAGAGGAAGAGAGAGAGAGAGAGAGAGGAAGAGAGAGAGAGAGAGAGAGGAAGAGAGAGAGAGAGAGAGAGGAAGAGAGAGAGAGAGAGAGAGGAAGAGAGAGAGAGAGAGAGAGGAAGAGAGAGAGAGAGAGAGAGAGAGAGAGAGAGAGAGAATATGCCTCACTGTTATACATTGGCCATGCCTAGAATCTCCATACAGAGTTTTGTCAAAATGTAATCACACCATCCTGGCTAAATCAGGAATTGAGCGTGTGTCAGCATGAGCCATGAAACAATATACAATCACAGTTCAGAAATGAGCCTTTATGTTAGTGAATGCTGCAAATGCACAGGCCACAGATTTCCTTTTTCAATCATAAGAAACTCTAAGGAAGTTTGCATGTTCAAGTAATAGCAATTGAAAAATGCTTAAGTTCCATTTATTTACATAATTTTCCCCAAGAAAAATGGGCCCTGCGAACTGAGGGCTTCTCCATACATTATCTCAAATGGTAGCACACTTCTGAGTGCCTATGTTCCTTAAATTCCCACTTTGACAAGAAATAAGATGATGGACCTTCATTTGTGGTAAGCCAAGAGGGTGTGTCTTCCCCACACTTTACCATCAACCCCCACAAACCCAAAAGAACAGTGATAAAACAGATGAAAATAGGGTATGGTTTTCAAGGCTATTGGTAAGATCAATGTTGACACAGAAACTCAAGTTCTCTGACCTTTATTTTTTGTCTCTAACTCAAAAGAAGTGTTTGGAAGTTTTCCTCTTTAGCCTGAGGACTTTATTCACAGACTCACTTCTGAGGCCAGAACTTCCCCCTGAATCTGCTCAAAAGTTTGCAGTACCCTGGCCATGATAATCACTCATGCACCGCAAGGAAAGGGGGTGGGAGGGTGGGGAAGCATTTGATCTGCAGTTAACACAACTGTTACTGTTTATCAGCACTGACTTGGTCGGTATTTTTACAGAATCATTTTTAAGGTTTTTATTTCAGTCCCCCCCCCACCACCTCCATCTAAGGTGACTTAGTCAAACACACACAGAGGCTCAGAGGAATCCTCTGTTTAAACAGAGTTCTGGAGCCTCGACATAATCTAAACACAGAGGCAAGGCTGACCTCAGAAGAGGTGAGCACAGCTGGCAGTTCCAGGTGCATAATAAATGGGCAGATGGGACTCACCCTTCCATTATCCACCCAACCCTGATGGGATCCTGACAGGATGCTAATGCAAAGGTTGCTTCAGCTCCAGTGGTCACTCATACACATTTCTATGGAAAGCTAGCACTCTATCAGGAGCCATGATTGAAACGTAAGCTCTGCTGCAGTCCTGCCCAGGGAGCCGGCCATGTATGTGCACAGCCAAGGGTAAGTCTTGAAACTTGTTTTCAGACCCCTCTAGACAGTGATTCTTTCTTGGAAACAAAGGCCACTCTGGGGATAGCCACGCTGTATTGGAACCCACAGTTTCCTTCTTACCCTAGAGTGCACAGTTGAACCTGAGAGCTCCCAGAGTGGTATGCCCAAGGCAGCAGCATCGAAGCTTATTACCTGGCTGGGAAAACTTCCGCTAGTTAAGACACATGATGTAATGAACTATCAAGACTTACTGAGCCAACTCTGGCCCGTGTCTAGCACATAACAGAGGCTCAATAAAGCTTAATAAATTAAACTTCTAAGGATTATTGAGAAATTCCCAAACCATATTTCCTGTACCCACAAGTATCAGCCTAAACTTCATGGGCCTATCATAAGATATGCCACCATCTTTTCAGAATGAACTTATCAGTTTTGCAGAGCTAGCAGCCCTAGTGCTTTTTACAAAAGAGTAAATTGTACCAAATGACATATAAGCAGGACACTCGCAATGTTATTTGTACTGGGATGGTGCATCACCCTCTGCTGAGCCCACCAGTATGATCTCTTGGGTTGGGACCCATACACCACTCTACAGAGCAATAACTCACACTCCCTGAAGGCATAGCTACTGACCTATCAGTGACTCATGACTCTCAAAGCTGGGTGAGATCATTCTACTCTTGGATCCCCTCCATAGAACGTCTATCACTGTCATTCAGCTTCTTATTGAAAACCCTTCAGAAACTGCCCACTCCACCTTTGTTAGAGTGGGAGAACATTCTCCTTATTCTGGGCCATCATCAGCCACCTTTTGGGGCTACCTGGGTCAAGTTTAAAACATCATTTGCATGACAAGCTCTCAAAGGCTTGAAGATAGCTATCACAACCCCTTTGAATCCTGTATTCTATGGGATTAACTCTTGTTATTAATGTGTTGAAATCAAGGGCATACAGACTTAGTTTACAGTATCAGAATGGAATTAAATAGCTATAAATCATGTTCCATGACCAGAACAGTGAAAAACCTAGAGGAAAAGGAAACCAGAATAGAAAACACACCTTACACAGTCTGGAGAGATTCACAGATGTTCCAGTTGCTGGGTCTGTCTCACCACATGACCAGACCCAGCTAGCCAGAACACAGAAAATTAGCAGCTTTGAACCAGAGCTATTCTCTCAGGTCAGGGGTCATAAGGAAGTTCCCACACAGAGTATGGTATCAGAGCAGGAATAAGGAGTAAAGCACGCCAGGCTGCATGGGGAAATCTACCAGCTGGAGACTGTCCTGGCCTTTGGACCAATGTTTTGAAGCAAGGCTTATACTTGGGAGAAGACTAGAAGGAAACCAAGGTAGAACTCCATCCCTAGAGGGACTTAGCTACTTATAGCATGTCAGGACTGAGACTTAAGAATCTAGAGATCAATTAATATAAACAGAAGCAAAATGTGGGAGCAGAAGCCAGGAAGCAAGACAAATGCCTAATGATCAGCAGGGCTGGCCTCCGTGGCTATCTAAATCTCAATCCCAGAAGACTTGGCTAGAAATGGGTCAATGTCTCCTTCCTCGGGAAAGAAGCTAAGGAAAGACACAGCTTGAAAGTGATAGATGTCTCTGATAATAAGAAGAGCAAACATGCAAAGTTTGGGATCAAGGCCTGACAAATGGTGGAAAAGAGAATATTGTATTTTTTTCCCCTTGTATTTTCCTATTTATGCTTTTAGGAGCAAACTAATATGAGATCATGGTTCTAGCCAAAAGCAGACCTCCACAGGAATGCCTTGATAGTATTCCAAAATCAGGCTATGCATCAGAATTAGCTAGGGAGCCTGTTACAAATAAAGGTGTACAGGCACCAAACCGGATCTATAATGCAGAATCCGAAGGGAGTCTGTATTTGTAATGAGATCTGATGATGCTTACACACAGCTTGAGTTGGAAGCCATTGTTGGGAGCCATTTCCTAACATACCAGCAACAGTTACTTAAACTTGTAAGGAACAGAAAATTTCTAAAAATTGAAAACATCACCCTCATGGAATCCATGTGTCTACCATTGCATGAGGTCTGAAATGGTTAAAATCTACCTGTGTCTCATTCTACCTCTCTTCTTTTTTTTGGTCTGAAATGGTTAAAATCTACCTGTGTCTCTACCTACCTCTCTCTCTCTCTCTCTCTCTCTCTCACACACACACACACACACACACACACACACTTGTCCTTTAAAGTAAATTTCCCACTTAATCTTTTCTGTACCGATCTGTGAAATATTTGAACTCAGTGGTTCAAATGAATTTTTTGAAATTTGAATCTGGTATTTAAGATCCTCGGCTGAACAAATGCCATTCTGTTAATCAAAGGAATTCATTGTGAAAAGGTAAAAACATGCTCTGTATTAATTTTAGTAATTATTTCAGGCACTCACCAACAAATAAATACCCAGTATAAGTTAATCATCAGATCTAAGGCCCCTAATAGTTCACAATCAGATAAATCAAAACCCCGGCAATGATGGATTCTTGTAATTATCTTTATCAAGTTAATGTCTGTGTATAATTACCCACAATATAAGATTATGTGAAAACAGTGAGCTCTGGAACTGATTCCCAAAACAACAAGCGCTTCATCTTGTAAATTAATAACAGCAATTTGGACTTTACAGACCTTTTCATCCCTTGGTCTCATTGCAAAAATAAATTAATTTGATTGTAACATCACTTCCTGGAATAAAAGCATCATCCTTGAGATCAAAAAATGCACTTAAATCAATGTCATAATGGGAATCTATTTTTTGTACAGTTTCCTTGAAAATGTGTCTTTCAATTATAACCCTGTTTCTCCACTGTATTAAAAAGGTGGAGGGGAAAAATCTTCAGAGAAAAATGTATGTCATAATTTTAAATGTATCTCTCATTGGAAGTAGGGGTATAAGCCAAGCCAATTCAAGACCAAGTTTCTGTTCACAATATCACCCAGCAAATGAGAATGATGTAAGGGATGTTTCAGAAAACACAGAGGCCACAGCTACTGCTTACAACTAAGAACTAATTATCTATACCTCCCCTACCCCAGTTCCTATTCACAGATTCCCTTTTGAGGCCCATAGAGAGAAGTCTCTACTAGAAACAGCCTCTTCTAAATCTTTCCTGAGTGTTGAGTTTTAGGTTAGGTCCTAATCTCAGTGCTTGACTTATTCCTCCTCCTTACAACCACAAACATTGATTTTTATGGATTTAGTGAAAGCAAAAATGATAATTCTATGTAACAAACACACCATAAAAGATACACACTGTTTAACCTAAAGGATTCTTGTTAGAATACTATACCCATCATCTGAAGATAATCAAGGCCTGCCAAGTATTCCCTTCTCCATTTGCCAGGGTGATCCTGCACCCAGCACCTGACTTCACAGGCAGCCCAGGAAAATCAAATTAGAAACTGGAGGTGCTAGTGAGGAAACATACAGACTCTCCTTTGTCAACTCCCACCAATTTTTTTGTGTGAGTCTGTTTTATCCTTTCTTTAAAAACAAACAAACAAACAAACAAAAAACTATTTGAAATGAGTCTTTTAAAAAGTTTTGCCAAAATAGGTCAGGATAAGTTAGCTGTTGCTATGTGATAAAAATCCCAAAACTTAGTGAATTAATAAAATAAACATTTATTATCTCACAATATCTGTGGGTCAGGAGTTTGAGAGTAGCTTCTGGTTGATTCTGGGTCAAGTTTTTTCATGAAGCTGCACCCAAGATGTCAACCAGAAGTGCAGTCATCAGAAAGCTTGGGTGGAGCCTACGGTTCCATTGTTAGGATAGCACACTCACGTGGCTATTGGTAGGAGGCCTCAGTCCTGGCCTGCACCTCCCCGTAGGTCAGCTGAATGTCTCTGAGACATGGTAACTGGTTTCCCTCAGGAAGAGGACAAGAAGGAAGCCACAATACCTTATACGTGCTGATGTCAGACATCACACATCTTTACTCCCTCCACATTCTTTACATTAGAAGCAGGTCGCTAAATACAACTCACACTTAAGAGGCAGGGAATTAGAACTGACCTTTTGAAGGGAAGTGTATTCAACAGTTTGTTGACATTTTCTATTAAAATCACCACAGGGTCTTTCCCAGAACTCTGCCATATTCTGCAACATCTGCACATCATTACAGGGCAGCCTTCCCGAAAGGCCTTCCATTCCTTAAACTGAATACAGCGCTGGCCCCATGTATGCCATTACCACTGGCCTATGCTGAGAAGATGGAATTACAATGCAGAGCATTTTAGTTCCTTTCAAAGCTTTAAATAAAGGTTTAAAATCGACACTGGCAATTCCAGGACAGTTTATGAAAAGAAGTAGGCTTAAACAGTTCTACCTCTCATGGATAGTTAGGTCACCTACTAGATTTGTGTCTGAAGAGCTTCAAAGAATACAATAGCAATGAACTGTCATTCTTCTAATCCGCACACTTTATTTGAGCATGTTCAATTTTCCAGCCTTCTCCTCTCTGCTAAGCTGAAATCAATGTATTGACATCTTGGTGGGAGACATGGAATAAGAGACAGCTAAGCTGTTCCCTGGAGGGAAAATAGAGTGAAAAGGTGACTTCTTGTTCCCATGGTCAGAACAGTTGAGGTCAAATTCTGTTAAAAATTCTCTCTGTGGGGTGATGGAAGAGACACATGGACCCCCAAATAAATACTCCTTCCTGTCCTCTGTCTTTATTGCACACTCTGCTTGGACCACACAGGGTGCTGGTGCAATGAATAATAGTTCTCTCCGCACAGCCTCCCCCCTAGAAAATCCATGCTGTAGATGCTCCCTGCCCAGTAGTTAATCAGGAGCCATTCAGTTATCAGATCAATTGCCATGGTACCACAGTGCTTGTGCTCAAGTCACCCTTATTTTACTTCATAAAGTCCCCAAAGAGTAAAAGCAGTGATGCTGGCAGTTTGGATATGCCAAAGGGAAGCTATAAAGTGTATGTATGTCTAAGAAAAAAACAGAGTAGATATAGGGGTCGGTACTCTCTGTGATTTCAGGCATTCAGGGGTCATGGAATGTATCCCTCAGGGGAAAGGGGGGACTACTGTATGTATATAAATACAAATGTAATCCTAATAATAAAAGGCTAGTATGCAAATTGACCAAACAGCAGAATGACCAATCACTATGACATGCACTGACCATCAGGAGGCAGACGCTCAATGCAGGAGCTGCCCCCTGGTGGTCAGTGCACTCCCACAGGGGGAGCACCGCTCAGCCAGAAGCTGAGCTCACAGCTGGAGAGTGCAGTGGTGGTGGTGGGAGCCTCTCCCGCCTCTGCGACAGCGCTAAGGACCCCTCAGGGATTGTTCAAATGCAGCCAGCAGGCGAACATCCCCCAAGGGGTCCCAGACTGCGAGAAGATTCAGGCCAAGCTGAGGGCCCCCTCCCCCACAGTGCACGAATGTTGTGCACTGGGCTTCTAGTATGTATATAAATACAAATGTAAATGAGGGTCCAAGACTCAGCCTTCAGAACGTAGTCAGGAAAGGGGGATTGCAGGCTGGTGGTCGTATGGTAAGGTCACAGTCCTTCACTCCTGAGATTCTAGCATGTTCTTTTCTTTGGGTACAATGTACAACAAGCATGTCAAACTCAAAGGCTAACATGGGCCAAATAAACAAGGTTTAAGTTTATGTGCGCCACAAAAAAAAAAAAAAAAAGCTTCAATTTTCATAGAAATGTAGGTTTATTTCAATAGAGACATGCCAAATACAAAGGGCTAAAATAAATGATTAATCATTAACATAAAATAATAGAACATTTTAATAAAAATTAATATTTTTTTTCTTGAACATTAACTTACCAGACACCGAACTGCATAAATTAGTAAGCGTAACACAAGTAAACCTATTTTTCTTGTTCTCCAAAAGGGAAATATCTCCTGTTGCACACACCAAACAAGTCAGTCCAAGACTAATAACATGGAAACTGGCTGCTAAAATATTCACTGCTAGTATTAGTGGAGAGAAATGGTGTGCCTGCGCATAAGGCACATAAGGCACGTAAGGGAAATGAATGCAACAAGATTATAGTAATCAGTCATTAGTGAACATTGTAGTTCATTATTAATAATTATGTATAACAGGATATTTTAAAAATTAAGTTATAAAATTTTAATTAAAATGTTTCTTACCGTTATATTGACTGGGCCACAAAAATATGTTGTGGGCCGCATGTGGCCTGCAAGTTTAACATGCTTGATGTACAGTTTCTACAGAACCACACAGCTCTTATTCATTGATTAGCCCAAGCATAGGATATATTTGTGACTCTAGTGGCATGCAAGGCAAGAGGGGTGTTGAAATCAGTTACAGCCTGGGCCTGAAGGCATCAAGAAAAATCTACAATTGGCTTCCTTGCAACATTGACATGCAAACTGACATTGATAAGAATGGGAAATTAGGATTAAAGAAAAAAAGGCTTCTGCATTTTTTTTTTTTTTTTGGATTGACACCCAGGGTCATTTCTTTGGTTAGAAAGATCTAATTTTATTAGGACAAAAAGTAGTGGGATGGGTTTATCATGCTAGAGGTTGTTAAAGGACAGATGCCACGCTTATGTTACGTATGTTAATATGGTAAACTTTGTAAATCTTCCTTAGGAGGAAGTGTATTCCAGGCAGGAGGAGGGCATATGCAAATTTTAAAAATGGTGTGTTCCTGATTTCAAGTTGTTCTTTTGTCTGGCTCATAAGGGTCTTAGTGAGGAGTATGGACTATGAGGCCAGGGAAGTAGATAAGGGCCAGGGCATAAATCATATTAAGAGCGTTGGATTAAGTTAGCTGCTCTAATCAAATCATGCTATTAGGAGTGTAGTAAGTTCTCCAAAAAGAAGAGGCTATCATCCCACTATCTGAGAACTGGACTAAGTTGCTAGAGAAGCTGGACCGTAGCTTTCCATAGCTTCTCTCTCCTTCACTGCAGTTGAGGAAAAAAACCTGAAAGGTACTGAGTCAGCAACTATGGTCCTTAAAATGCTTTATGCTGCCCTATTAATAAGATCACAAGGAAGGAACCTCCCGTGGTAGATTGCATTACTGTCTCCACTCTCCTCTATAAAACTGTGATACATCCTCAACCATTGCCGTATCTCCTGCAGTATCCACACCCACTATTGATATTGGGCTTGGCCCTGTGACATGATAAGATTTATTTCATTCTTACTACATCATTTCATGTAGTAACCAGGCATTTGCACTGAGCCTACACCTTACTGCTTCTTACCAAGAGCCACCCTCCAACAAAACATGCCTACTAGTAAATTGTTAGAGCGCCATCTAGAGATCACTATAGCAAATACTGTTTCCCAAGCCTCTCCAGTAGCTTGATGTGAAGAGCAACACTGAAATTAAATGAGGGGAAAATGAGAGAAGTAATTTCTAGGATGTATCTCTATATGCCAGGGTGCTTTTATAGGAGATTAAATGCTTTATGTCACTTAACCATCTAAGATAGTTCTTATTGTCCCCATTTTACAGATGAGAAAACTAGGCTCAGAGTGTGAGTTATCTGCTCAACTAAAAAGCAGAGGATTCAAAACCAGGTCTTGCTGATGTCAACGCTGATGTTCCTTCCAGTATTCAACATTTTCAGCTCCTTTATTTGATTCAGGCCTCTTAGATTTCAGGAAGTTTTGTTACTCAATAGAATATGTAAACTTTCAGTGAAGAAAATTTCTCTGTATGGAATCCAAATGCATTTATTTAGACTTTTCCTATCTCAAACTTTTCCAATCTTTTTTTCTATGCCAAATATGTAGAAATAAATATTTGTTGAATGAGTAAATGACTAAATGAACGGAATGTTTTCCTTTGCCTCCTTTCAAAGTCTTTTTGGAAATTATATTCCCAGACTAGTTGCACTCACCTCTGACCACTCTTCACTCACATTCTCATCTAGTGATATGTCTCCCTTACCACACTCGCCCCTCCACACTCCAAGTAAATGTCATGCTACACAATCCATGCATTTCTAAAGGTAAAGCAATTCAGAGTCAAAAAATAATCAGGATACGTGCTGTGTAAATGAAACCCTATGCAAAACGATTTTTCCTACAGCAAAGACGTCATTTAATCTCCCGAATAACCACTTATTTATCTGCTTTGTTGAGTTTAATTTCCTGATACTGATTTTTATTAACTAAGGTGTGGTTATATTTCTATACATTAATGTTCATTTTTCAGAGACATGAAGTTAAACCTCTTGATTATATTTTCTAGGACTCTATGCATCGTTTCAGTAAGAGTGTGAGCTCTATGAGAGCAAGTACTACTCTTTAAATGATTTTAAAACCCTCTAATTCCCACTGCAGGGTCTTCAGACGGCCTTTTAAATGTCTGACTGATCAAGGTTGCCTCCCCTTCTCTAGCTATTCCTTTGAAAGAAATACTAATGAGCAATTAAGTGTTAAAAAGGAGCAAAAGGAAGAGTAGATTTTCCCACAAAGTAATTACTGAGTGACTACTATATTCCAGGAACTGCACTGGGTGGTGGGAACACTCTCTCTGGCCTTGAGGGTATAGTCTCTGGGATAAACAGACAATTACAGTGCAGTATTCTGGGTGGCAGAGGCCCAGGGGTACCCCACACTTTGAGGGGAGGCAAAAATGACTGACTGCTGAGGTTTCTAATTACTGAGCTTCCTCCTGAAGTGATGGCAAACTCTATAATACAATTATAATAAATATTATAATGCAATTACAATAAATGTGCATTGAATTGAATTAACTCAAATTGCTGCCTTGTTCTCCAGAAGCTCATCTATGAACCATGAAAATTGGAAATAACTTAAAAAAAATCCAGGGTTTCCTAGTAAGGTACCCATGGAGATATTTCAGAAGATGTTTAAGCCATAAAAGTTCTTAAGAAACTTTATAATATTCTGTCCTATCCAACTGGCTCTCTGATCTGCTGAATGGATCCTTCTAGAAGCTTATTTAGAACTAGAGGCCTGATGCACAAAATTCGTGCAAGGGCCTTGGCCCCTGCCACCATGGCCGGGGGCCTCTACCACCTCTGCTGTGGCCCCCCCTGCCCACCACTACCACTGCCGCCAGGGGCCTCTGCCACCTCGGCCTCGGCCCCCGCCCACTGCAGCTCTGTCCGGAAGGAAGGATGTCCTGAAGGACGTCTGGTTTAATTAGCATATTACACTTTTATTATTATAGATTTTCCCAGGCATGTGAGGTAAAGGAATCTCCCTCAATATGTAACATCATCATCGTCATCATCTTCATAAAAACACTTACTCTTCATTGAGTGTCAAGAGCCTGGCATGGTGTTGAATAATTATTAGAACAATCAGTCTGGAGTTAGTATGGGGGAAATAAAGAAACAGAAGAGAGGAACCAGGAGTCCAGAAGCAGGAGAAGTCCTAGGATGTGATGGAAATGAAGAAAGAATGATGTGGACCAAAGCAGGGTAGATGGCTAGAAAAGGTGAAAGAGAAGGTGGGCTCAAGAAACACAGTGGAAGGAAAATTCATGGGGTGTGGTGAATGATTGCAGCTGTAGGGATTTGGGGAGAGAAAAGGAGAAAAATATATTTTTGAGTTTCTATTCCAAATGCCCAGAAGAATAATGAGGTTATTAACAGCTGAGGGAAGAGAAAAGGGTAGAGCAAGTTAGAAATGAGGTGAGGAAACAACTAGGTGTTTTTCGTCTTACTGGACATTAAGAACAGGCACCTTATTTAGACAGACGTGGATTCAAGCCCTAGTTTCACCCCTCACTGGTTGTGGAAAATTGGGCAGGTCTCCGAGTCTTATTGCTTCACCTGAAACACTGTGCTAATTTTAGTGCCTCCTTCATAGAGTGTTTCTTTTTTTAATTAATAGACTACTTTTCAGCAGTTTTAATAAGTTTACAAAAAAAAATTTAGTGCCTCCTTCAAGAGTGTTTCTTTTTTTTAATTAATAGACTACTTTTCAGCAGTTTTAATAAGTTTACAAAAATAAAGAGCAGAAAGTACAGTACAATATACCATCTCACTCTTTCCACCAATTCCCTAATTAGCTTTTATATTAGTGTGGTGCATTTGTTACAATAGATGAGCCAAGTCCATAGTATATATTAGGGCCCATTCTTTGTATTACCTATTTTCTGAATCTGAACAAATGTATGACATGCACCTACCATTACAGTATCACTCAGAGGGGTTTCACTGCCCTCAAAATCCCATGCTTCATCCTTCCCTCTCCATCCCCCTCCCACAACACCTGGCAACCACTCCTTTCTACTGTCTCCATAGTTTTGCCTTTTTAGAATGTCATGTAGTTGGAGTTGTATAGTATGCAGTCTTTCCAGATTGGCTCCTTTCACTTAGGAATTGCATTTAAGGTTTATAGTGTCACTTTGATGCCTTGCAGATAGCAAATACATAACAAATGCTAGTTGTTGTCACAATTATCCTTAGCACTGTTACTATTTCTGCTGTATTGTCCTAAGATTTCAAAAAGAGAATTATGGATGTCCCTAGAGTTGCACAGGTTCTATTTCTGGTTCCCCCTGTTTATATCTGCTTCCTTTTAATCCCAAATTTTTGGTAACATTTCACCTCTAATTTGCTTACTCAGTCCTCTTCCCCTCTAAACTGACAGCTGTGTGAGAACAGGGACCACCTCTCTCTTGTCCAGCACTCTATTTCCACCATTTATTACAGGGCTGGGCAGGTGGCAGGGGTTTCATAAACATATACAAAGTAAATGAGAGGTTGGCATGGTGGCCTGAAATGAGGAGACAAAAATATGCAGTAACGCAGCTTTAGGGAAGAGACAGGAGAGGTTGTAATGAGACCACGCTCCCCAGGACCGGAATAACGAAGGAGGAATTGATGCCACCCTCCAGCTCACACACACAGGGATGGAAGGACGTGCCAAAGGGAGACTTCACTTAAATTATTCCCTAACCTCAGCATGTAGTATATTAAGTTTCTGTATAGCAGGGAAGGTCTCAAGTGGATTTAGATAATAGAATGAACGTTATACAAATATGTAAAATTTAATATCTAATCAAACTTTTGAGATGCTACTTGTTGCAGTCCAACTTAGATCAGAGTTAATTTTCCTATACTTTCCCTTTGGCTATAGGACAAGTTTTGCTTAACCTACAGTTCTACCTGGAATAAAACCAGCACTAGTTTTTGAGTCTCCTTTAGAATTTATTCCAAGTAAAAGAGAATTGTTACAAAAAGAAAGTGACATTTCTCCTCTGGCTCATCTCCAAAGAATTTGAAACATGTCTTCTTATTCCTGTGTGTTTTCTTTTTGTCCCATTTTTACTTTAAACTAATGATAATGATACTTCATTTCTAGCAGAAAGGTGAAGCAGAAACTTCCCTCTAAACACAACGTTCCTCTAACCCCTGGGAGAATATTTGAAGCTAGATACTCATGTGTCCTGTAATTAAGAAATAATGAGCTTTCCACCATGACTTATTTCCATAGATTTAAGTTCAATGCTTAGAAGCTACAGTTTAAATTGTTGCAGTGCCCAATAGTAAAATCCCCTGTAAGTCCTCAGAGGTCAATTTTAAATAAACTTGCCTATCAGCAAAATAACATTAAATGAAGATATCCTTTATATCTTATCCTTCCACCCAAAGAAAAGGAACCAGGTGGGCTGGTGTAGAGAGAAGAGGTGTGGAGAGAGGAGGGAGGAGGAGGATAGGGAAAAGGGAGGGAGAGAGAGAAAACGCACTATCTCAGGCTATGTAAAGCATTATCTCAGGCTAGCTGTGGGTCTCCGGGTAGTTTCTCTGGCTAGGTCTTGCTCCTCTAAAATCCAGAGCAGCCCCATTTCCATTCCTTAGGGCACCTGCAGTTAACTGAACAGTAAGAAAAGGAATGAATGACAGGGTCAGAGGCCCTGATTAAGATACTTCTCAGGTGCCCAGAAGAATTAAGGATGACTGCACAGGGCAGGGAAAACCCATTGTTCACGGGAAAGAAACTGAAATTGAGCAGACTCAAACAGCTCTTAAATATAAGAGGTCACTGCATAGGCTTTGGAATGAGACCACTTATTGGCTGTGTGAACTTGGGCAGTTCACTTAGTCTCTCTGAGCTTCATTTTCTTCAACTGTAAAATGTGGCTAAAGATTCTTCCTTTAATGGCACTGGGTATGCCACTGTATAGTCAGTGGTGCTCAATACAATTTCATGTGTTTTTAATCTACTGGTCTCAGCTCATCTTCAAAGAAGCCTCTGGAAAGAGGACGGGTGGGTGTGAGAAACATCAAAGACCCCTTGCTTTATGTGGGACACCATGAACAGGGCAGGTCATCTGTAGCTCTGAGAACCTTGACCTAGAGAGGGATATTTTACTTGGAATCTACAAAATTGGGATGAAGAAATTAAATGAGAAAATCATAAATCTGGTAAATGAGAAGATTAATGAAATTCAATTTTATCTTAATGTCAAATACATTCTTCTGTCATCACATAATGAGAAAATGAGAGGATACTGAGAAAAATACAGTTAGAGCTTACTCACTAACACCCACCCCCTCACGGTGAAATAGACTAGCTCCTGACAACCTGGACCTCAGAAGTTTGGGATTTGGAGGAAAGTTTTGAAATCATAGTTATTGCTTGGTTTATTTAATAATTTTTATTAAGTTCTGGGGATATAATAATGAATAAAAATTACATGCTCTTTGCTTCATGGATCTTATAGTCAAATGGGGGAAGAGAGTCATCTATATATATAAAAGGCTAAGCGACTGCCCAACTGTCCAGTAGGTATGACGTGCACTGACCACCAGGGGCCAGATGCTCAACACAGGAGCTGCCAAGCTGCAGTGACTTGGCAGTGGCGGTTCTCAGGTGATGTAGCCCAGAACCAGAGAGGAGGGAGCCCGATTCTGGGGTGCATCACACGAGACCCGCCCTCTCGCAATCTGGGACCCCTCAGGGGATGTTGGAAAGCTGGTTTTGGCCCAATCCCCACAGGCCAGGCTGAGGGACCCCACGTGCTAGAGGGACCCTGCTCACTTTGAAGATGCTCTTTGAGCTGTGTTGCCACCCCTGGTGCAACAGGCCGGGGAGGGACCAAGGGAGATTGGCTCCAGGGCATGTCCAATCTGTCTCACCTGGTCCCAACCCACAGCCACCTTCTAACTAATTTCCTTTCAATGTGCATGAATCTGTGCACCAGGGCACCAGTACCTATATAGTCACACAAGTAAAAACACAGCCATTACTCCGAAGGAAAAGTGTGAAGCATTAAAAGGTATTGATTTTAACTGAGAGGGCCTCTCTAGGGAAAAGCAATGATAGTCCTTCCTTCTTTAGCACAAGTCTCTCAGCACCTACACCCTACGATAAAGGCTGATGCAGCAGTGGCTTACACTGGGCAGGCATAAGAGACAGGGAGTGAGAAAGACAACAAGGCTATGCTTATCAGATTTGCCACTAACCCAGGAGACCACTGAACCGATGCTTAGTCCTACAGGGCCAGCTGTGAATGCCTCTCAGCACCACCTGTCTATGGGCTTCTGTCCTACTTTAGTCAAAGTTTGCTCCCTGGGGTGCTAACTCCCCGACTTCTGGGTTGCACATGCATGAGTGCCTGGTATTGAGTACCAACCTGGCCTGCCAGTTCCTGCATCAGACAGAAGCTTCTGGGAAAAGCAGGAGGTGTGGGGTCTGTGTCAGTCAATGCCCTTTCATTTGCACGGGCATAAAACTGGTCCCTGAAGTGGGGATGGACTTAGAGGAAAGGCACGAAGGTCAGCTGTGGACCACAAGAGGGTTCAGATGCATGTCCCTTCTCTGAGCCGTCTACATTCCTCACCACATTCCTCTTTCAGAAAGCTTTCATCACGGTGCTTCCAAACACCAAAACCTGCTAGTGACTCCCTATTATCCACAAAAAAGGGTCAAGTTCTTCATTATGGAAGTCAGGCTCTCTCCACTATTTTTATGTTATTCTCTCATCTGGGCTTTAGACTCAGGAGAGCGGTCTGAGCACAAGCACATAGGGAGATGCTAGCATATAGAGCAGTGGTTCTCAACCTTGGCTGCACATTAGAATCACCTGGGAATCTTTTTAAAATCCTGATTTCTGGGCCTCATTCCGGAGGAAATGAGGATTTTAAAAAGATTCCCAGGTGATTCTAATGTGCAGCCAAGGTTGAGAACCACTGATATAGAGGGCTGATTGAAAAAAAAAAAAAGGAAAGGCAATGGATAAAATCAATGAAAGAGAAAGACAAAACACAAGAGGAGCCAGAGATAGACTTTTAAACAATATCAACATTTTGGAAGATAGTGGGGTCACAGGAGTCCATAGAGGAAACCATGACTCATATGCCTTGCTAAGTATTTAACTGTATCCAAGAGTAGAGAAATGGTTTCATAAATTGCAATAAAATATCAAATAGCCATTAACAATATTTCAACAAAATCTTGGCATGGGGAAGTCCTTGGGATATAATATTAAATGTAATAACTAAAATCCCTGTATTTCCATTCCTCCTACCAACTATTGTGTGTGGTGGGGAATAAGAGTAGGTGGGATGGAGGGAGACCCTTAGTAAAATAGAATAAAAATAATAAGATATTTATATTGTTCTTTTTGTTTAGATGTAGTTTTTCAGGTTCTGTACACTAATCATATTTTCTTTAATAATTTAAAATTTTAATTAAAATCATAATGATAAAAAGCTTAATAGATTTGCATAGAATAAGAAGCCAGGTCTGTTTCAAGGGGAAGAGAATCTAGGAGTCAGGAGCATCATTGCTCTAAGTTTATCTTTGGCTGGTCCTTGTGAAATCTTGAGAAGTTGATCTGTCCTCTGGCTGTTCTCTCTTAAACACCAGGGAGCCAAAACCATTAGAGCAAAAAGCAGATGCCAACAACTAAATTTAAGAAGGAGATGTCTCAGGGCCAACCCATTATTTCAGGCCATCACGTATTCCAGTCACATAAGCTCAATAACTATTGTGCTGATGTTTGTTCAGATTCAAAAGCCCCCCCCCCCCGCCCCCCCCCCCCCCGCATTGCTGTCAGATAAAGTATTTTCCGGCATGTTAATAAGTATCACCATACTTCATATGAAATATGATATGAGCCTCATTTTTAAACACATTATAAATTAGCCCCAAATTAGCAATTTGCTGAAGAATACGGAAATTTAGAATTCTGTTTTGGCTTTTGCAGCAAGCCTCAAAGAAATGAAGCTGATTAAGAATAACATGCCCCCTTCCCAACTGACAAGTTCCTGCTAGTCAATAAGCACTTTGCTGTCATCCCTTCCATGCTTCCTCAAACGCTAAGCCTCCATCCATCCATTACTGTGAGTTGAAAAGAGTCTTTTAATTCAGTAGTATTGGAGCTGTCTAAGCCTTATACTTAATTTTAAGTACTTTGATTATATAAATGCTTTTCTATAATTACCTTCCAAAATTCTCAGAGAATTTGACAATGAAAGTTACATTCCCAAAATCTATTTTCCTCTTTTAACGGTAAAGGTCAAAATAATTGATTTTTCCTTTCTAGAGTTTTGTCCATTTTAGATAGAGGAATTATATTTTTTTCTTCTCTGCATAAATCTAGGAACATTGCAACTGTTGCCAGGAGAAATAAATTACAGTGTTAAGCTGCAAATCTGTAGGTTTAAAGGTTCGCCTTCCTTCAACATTATTTTAAAAGGAAAAGTATTATATTTAGCCACCAGAAAAGGCAAGTTAAGGGGTCTACTTTCCACTTTTAAGTTCAGTTCTCTGTTTTGGAATGCCTAAAGGAACCTTATGATTCTTTCCAGAGACAAAAGTACAATTAAAAATCCTGAAGTATAATTTGTACACCTGAAACCTATATAATTTTATTAACCAATGTCACCCCAATAAATTCAAGAATTTTTTTAAACGAAAGAGTCCTAGAGTAATGTAGGTAGTTGGTCAAGTTAGTACCCAGTCCCTTCTCTTGAGCAGTGCCTCCTTCATTTGTTTGTCCTTGTTGATGTATCTACTGTTTCTTTAAGAGGCAGAGGAATGAGCTACTTCTTGCAATCCCTAGTGGGGCTACTGATTAGCTGGGGGACCTTGGACAAGTTTCTGAAACTCTAGTCTCAGCTTCCTCATCAAAAATGAAAATGAAAAAGTGTAACCTAGCAGTTGGATGAAATGACCTGGAAAATAGATGTTCGTTCAGCAAAAATGAATGTCCTATTCCTTTCACAGATGGACTCTGTCTTTATTTGCAAAGTAGAGATGGCCCCCAAGGTCCCGCCCAGCTCAAATATTCTGAGAAAGGCCTTTGTACATAGAAGGCGCTGGGAAATGTTTATTAATTTTGATTAATTGATTGATTAGCATTATTTACCCAAATTGGTTTGTAGGCTTTTTATTAGCTCAGAGATGCCAGGCTATTTCCAGCCTGACCCTAAGATGCCTTTGGAACTTTTCAGCTGTCACCGCTGTACAATTCTCCATCCCTGCCGCCCTGTGAAGGGAGCAGGGATTCAGCTCATGGTCTGGGGACAATCAAGGGTTTTTCATTTGCCAGAGGAAGGTTGTGGGCAGGAGACTGGGATTCTGTCTCCACATACAATACATAAATAAATAAACATAGACGAACAAATAAACCAATAAATACATAAAATCCTTGGACACATTGGCCTCAATGAATAACCAGGTGATTGAAGCAAGGGTGCCATCATTATTTCTCAACTCCATTAACAGGTGTCCTCTCTCTCTCTCTCTCTCTCTCGCATGGCCCATTACAAATAGTTAATTAAAAATCCACAAACTGAATTGGCAAGGTTGTATCACATTTTGTGTTCTTTCCATAGAAACCACTTCTCTTTTGGAGTAATCAAAGCTGAAATTTGTTCTTAAATATGCAGGAACCTCATCCTCATGAACTACATGGGAGAAAGAACCAGGTTTGCAATGTGTAATTATTTGCTCAAATAAACTATCTGATTGAAAGAGTATTTTATAGCCAGAAATACCTTTATCATATTTGCAGGAAGTGTATCCTGTGTCAATGGTTGTGAGTCTAACTTCATTCAAAATGCAGATGTCGGAACCAAGCCAACTGCTTCAGAGAGAATGCGAGTTGTCTTATAAAGAAGCCACTGGGCGGACCTCTTGCTATTGGATAACTGATAACAGGACGGGGAGGTTGAGAATACTAATGGAAAAGGACTTGCAATTACAGGCTATGAGCTGTAGAGGGCTGAGAGGCTTAGATAGATGTTCTAGATAAGGGTCAAGAAACTGGTTAATAAGTGAAATAGAGGGGCTCAGATTTCTGAGATGGAATACAAACTCTATGCAGTCATAAAATATTTAGGTAATGATATGGCGATAATTTTATGAAACATTGTTAAAATTAAAAATGGATGTATAGCATGATCCTGATAAAGCCAAAGTAAAATAAAACAGGAAAAAAGTTTCTGGTGATTATTTATGGGAGATAGTATTATGGGATATGACAATATCTGTTCACCACTGTATCTGAAATACTTAGTAAATTATGTTCATGTTCCATTCAGTTTCACCTAGTTTCTACAACATTGCAATCAGAAAAAAAGGGGTATTTAGAAACATACCTGTTTCTGAAATGAGATTATTGTGAGAGATGATAAAGAATGGCTCAGCTTTCTATAGCTGATAGATCATTCCTCCCCAAGTCAAATGTACAGCCAGATGAAGAGGGGATTATGAAGAATGAATCAAGTTTGTGACCGTAAAGACTGTGTAGGCAAGTCTCCATTAGCACAGCAGCGAGAGCAGTGGAAGGCATACTCCCGGCTGGGATCACATATCATAGATAACACGGTTGCTCGGCATAGGAAATTATATTCCTGATTGTCCCTTTAAGCTGGTAAATCAATTACTTTGCATTTATAGAACATACAGTAGCGTCATGGCTAATCCTACAAGCCAAGCAAACTTTTCAAGTGGGTGAAGTTCCCAAGCTGCTGTTGGAGTATTCCTCCGAACTTGGCCCTTCCGAAGCTGTTCCCTGAGGGCAGAAACTCTTAGGGGTTGGGGCTTCTGTCTATTTCATGCTTCCCTGCTAAGTTCATTTGCAGGAGAGAAGGCTGTGCCCCTCAAATGAGGATGGGTGGTCAAGCCTGCCTTAACTCACTCCATCAGGCTACATCAGCATCTCCTTGGGTTTAATACTCCTCATGGTCTTTGTAGATTATTTTAACCCTAGACACCTGTGATGGGATAGTTGGGCCTCTTTTCTGCTTTTCAACCTTGCTTTTGTTCATGGCCACAGTTTGTCTTGGCAACCCAGCCTCCCTCTCAGGTTGATCCTATTGTAAAATCAGCTAATTAACTATCTTAATTCCATCTGCAAGCTTAGTTATCTTTTGTCGGGTAACCTTACATATATATAGGTTGCAGAGATTGGAATCTAGTAATCTTTGGGGCACTTTATTCTGTCTGTCACATATGTGGATTCATACATCCATACATCTCAGCAAACTCCTAGCAGGACAAATACCAAGAAAATCATACCTAGGCATCGAACTACTGAAATACAAAGATTTTAAGTCTTAAAAGCCACCAAGTGGTGGGGTATGAGGGAATACATTACATCTGTGGAAACAATCAAGAAGAATTGCAGCAGACTTTTAATCAGAAAAGTAGTGGAGGCTGAAGACAATGAAAAGGTAATTCAAGTGCTGAAAGGAAAACAGTCAAACGAGAATTCTATATCCATTCAAAATTAAAAGTGAAATAAGGATGCTTTTCCAGAGAAAACAACTAAAAGACGTCATGTTCAACAAACAATACATCACAAGAAATACTAAAAATGATGAAGGAAAATAATACCAGATAGAAATCTGCTCATATAGGAAGGAATGAAAACACTATAAAGAATAAATACATCAATAAATAAGAAAGCCATTTAAAAATCATTCTTAATGTACTGTATATGTAATCTGTAAACCTGTTTAAAAGATTATTGCCTCTTTAAAAATAATTTAATAGTGTAATGTGTGGTTTAGTGTATATGTAAAAGTAAAATACATGACAAAAAGATTACATAGGTCATCAGGGTATTAAATGGACCATACATTTTAATGTTCTTATATTGATTATGAAAAAGTAGAATATTTTATACAAGTGGATGGTAATAATTTAAAGATGCATGTTGTAAGCCATAAAGTTACTACTAAAAGTAATTAACAATAGGAAATATAACTTAAAAGTCAATAGAGGTTACTGCAGGCAGCACTCCGGGCTAGAGGGCCAGACTTGGGTCAGAGCCAGCCAGACCTAGCACCAGGGTCTCAGCCTGACTTCAGTCCGCCCCCTCCAGGAGATGAGTCACCATTTCAGAACTAGCTCAGCCATCCTGGCCTCTGAGACCAGCCTTTTTTTTTTTTTTTTTTTTTTTTTTTTGCTTAACTGCTTATTGCTGAGCAACCATGAGATCACAAAATTTGTCAGAATTATTCCACCAAGGTAGAGGCCCCTGTCAGCTGCCTGGCCAACCTAGATCTGTGGGCCTCCCACACTTACCTCTGGGCTTCTGTTTCCACCAGGACGCGTGACTCTGGAGGGAAGCGCCATTTCTTCCGAGTTGGCCGAGGAGAAGCTCCCAAGAAGCTCAGTGCTCGCAGGGATGAAAAACCAGCACAGTGGTGGCCACGCCCGCTTCCAGAAGGTGCAGAAACCTTCCCAAGACGAGTGGGGTAAAACTCAGAACGCCATGGTCTGGCAGAAAAACCTGAACCAGGCCCTTTTGGATCTGCACACCCTGGGTTCTACCGGCACAGACGCTCATCTTTGTGACTTCTTGGAGAATCACTTCCTGGGTGAGGAGGTGAAACTCATCAAGAAGATGGGGGCCACCTGACTAACCTCCGAAGGCTGGCCCTGGCCCTGGCTGGGCTGTCTGGGCAAGTATCTCTTCAAAAGGCTCACCTTTAAGCACAAGTAGGAGCCTTGGGAGCCCAGAGGCCTTTGAGGGCCCCTTGTAACCCCTAGTTTCTGGTTTCTGTTTGAACCTGTCCCTGAAACCACTAAGCATCCTTTTAACAAACTTGGAACCCCCTCCCATGCCTTGGACCAAATGGAAACAATAAAGCTTTTGCAGCAAAAAATGAAAAAATGTCAATAGAGGAGATAAGAAGGAATACAAAAAAAAACAAAAACAAAAACCAAAAACAAAAAACTCAATTCACACCAAAAAGGAACATTAGGAACAAAAAGTAGATGGTACTTAGAAAACTTACACAGTGAGATGACAGACTTAAACATAAAAACAAATAATTAATCGTGTAAGTGGAGTAAAGAATCAAAATGAAAGGCAGATATTGTCAGACAGGATACAGACACTAGAGAATATAATTGATAAAAAATACACTTTACATATAAGTATACAAAATATTTGAAGGTAAAAAAACATGCAAATATTAAGCATAAGAAAACTGGTTTGATAATGTTAACATTAGAAATATACTTCAAAATGAAGAGTATTATCAGAGACAAAGAAAGGCATTTCATATTGATAACAGAGTCAATTAGACAGTAAAACAAAACCATCTTAAATGCATATGTGCCTAGTAAAATGGCTCCCAAACCTATAAAGTAAAATTTGAGAAAACTATATAAAGAAAGAGCCCTAGCCAGTTTGGCTCAGTGTATAGAGTGTGGGCCCATAGAGCCTTGGCCCATGGACTGAAGGGTTGCAGGTTCAATTCCAGGCAAGGGCACATACTTCAGTTGCAGGCTCAATCCCTGGCCCTGCTCAGGGCAAGTGTGGGAGGCAACCAGTCAATGTGTTTCTCTCACATCAATGTTTCTCTCTCTCTGTCTTTCCCCCCCCTCTCTTCCACTCTCTCTAAAAATCAATGGAAAAATATCCTCTGGTGAGGATTAACAACAACAAAAAAAGAAAAAAAAAGAAAAAGAAAAAGAAAGACCCACAAAGTTGGAAACTTTGATACCCCTCCCATAAGAATATATAAAACAGAAAAAAAAAGATATATCAGCAGGCTTGGATAATACTCTCAACCAACTGATATCACTGACATTTAAAGACACTATATCCAATGATAGTAAAATAAACATTTTTAAGTACATATGAGATAGGCCATTTGGGGCCAAAAAAATCTAAATACATTTCAAAGAATTTAAATTATATACAGTATGATTAGAATTATAAGTTGGAAATCAATAAGATATGAAAATCCCCAAATATTTGGAAATTAAACAATCACTGAAACTTACCATGAATCAAAGAAGAAATCACAAGAGAAACTAGAAAATATTTTCAACTGAATAAAAATAAAAACATAACATATCAATATTTGCAGGTTACAGGTAAAGCAGCTCTCACAGGGAAATGTATAGTTTTAAATGAATGTGTTAAAAAAGAAAAAATTGACAAGATCAGTGATTCTTCCATAAGAAAACTCAAAAAAGATCAATAATTAAACCCAAAGTTAGTAGAAGAAAAAAAAAGCAGAACTTAATGACCTAAAAAATAAATTGGAGAATATAAAAAAGCCAAAGATTTCTTTTTATAAAGATTATGAAAATTGGTAAGTTCTTATTAGAACAGATAAGAAAAAAGAGAGAAATCTTAATTATCGATCTCAGAAAGTAAAGAGAAAATAATGTATAGAACAAAGTATAAAAAAACAGTAGGATATTGCAAAAATCTTGTTATAATATGTTTCATGCCTTAGATAAAATGAATAAATTCATATAAAAATTTACTAAAACGGACTATATTAGTTTGCTAGGGCTGCCATAATAAAATATCACAAACTGGATGACTTAACCAACCGAAATTTATCTTCTTAAAGTATGGAAGCAGAAAGTCTAAGATCAGGAGGGTTGGTTTCTCCTGCGGCCTGTCCTCTGCTTTCAGATGGCCACCTTCTGTCTATGTCCACACATGGCTTTTTCTCTGTGAACATGAATCCTTGGTATCTCCTCCTCTCTTCTGAGGACAACAAGCATTTGGATTAGGGAACCACTATTAAGACCTCATTTAACCTTGATTACCTCTTTAAAGACCTTGTCCCCAAATACAGTCACATTGAGGGCTAAGACTGTGACATATGAATTCTGGGGGGACACAATACAATCAATAACACTCACAAAATAGTAGAAAAATCTGAGAAGCCTCATAATCATTAAAGAATTTGCACTTTCAATTTTAAAACTTTCTATAAAGAAAACTCCAGGACAAGGTGGCTTCACTGGAGATCTAAGTGAAATAAGTCAGACAAAGACACATGCTAGATGATTTACCTTTATGTGGAATATAAAAATCAAAGTAAACAAACAAGCAGAAGAGAAACAGACTCGTAGATAAAGAAAACATTTTGACGGTTGTCAGATAGGAAGGGAGATTGGGGAGATGGATGAAAAAGGTAAAGGGATTAAGAAGTACAAGTGGGTAGCCACAGAATAGTCATGGGCATGTAAAGTACAGCATAGAGAATAGTCAATAATATTATAATAACTATGTATGGTGCAGATGGGTACTAGATTTATCAGGGTAATCGCTTTCTAAGTTATATGAATATCTAAACACAGGATTGAACACCTGAAACTAATATAATATTGCATGTCAACTGTAATTAAAAAATAAAAATTATTTTAAAAGAAAGAAACACTGAGGTACAACTACACACAGATTAGAATGACTAAAATTAAAAGACTGATATCACTAAGTGTTGACAAGCAACTACAACTCTCAAACACTATTGGTAGGAGTTTGTAAAATGATATGACCTCTTTAAAAAGTATTTACCAGTTTTTTTAAAAAATAAACATAACATATATTGTGAATAGCCACGGAATTCCTAAGTATTTATCCAAGAGGACTGACAACATAAGCCTCTAAAAAACATTTTGCAAAAATATTAATAGGAGCCTTAATGATAATGCTAAAAACTGGAACCCTCCAAGTGACCATCAGTAAGGGAATGGGTAAGTAAATTCTACCAAATACACACCAGAATAATATTGATAATTAAAGAAAAACCACACAATTTTATAAGCACACTAATGTGGATGAATCCAAAAATTATTCTCAGTGAAAGAGGCCAGACATTACAGAGTGCATATTATATAATCTGATTGATATGAAATTCTCCAATAAGCAAAACAATTTCATGATTTTAGAAATTGGAATAGTAATTTTTAGCTATTATTATTAAAGCTGCTATGAATACTTTTAAATGTTTTTAGGAGCATATTTCATAAAGAGGGATATTAAAGAACTTTCTGGGTTAATGGTAATATCCTATTTCTTGATGGGCATGTGTGTTACACAGAACTGTACAATTAACATCCTGGCATGTCACTACATGCAAAGTATATCTAAAATTGTGAGTGTGTGAGTTCCCACTTCAATTGCCCTAAGGCCAAATCAACACCTACCCTTATTAAGATTTGGTGACCAAAGCCAACACAGTCCAAATTTATGCTTAATCACTTCCAGTTGGAGTTCTGTCATGCCCATTACTTTTTTCTTCCATTGTTCTGCCCCCACTCCTGGTTTGGGGAATGCATATGATATGCTTCTCCTCCAGTGTATCCTTTCTTGATTATTGGCACCTCCTCCCAATCAGTCAAAGCCAGAAAACAGGCCATTTTTCTCATTTCCCCAACATCCAACCCATCCCCAACACTACTTCCTAAATATCTCACTAATTCATCAAATTTCACCAATTTTGAGAATATTTTTGAAGTATCTTAGTTAATTTGAGAGACTCCTGATATGCAAGTAGCAGGGTTTATTCCATATCCAATAAACTCCCTGTGGATTACGTCCCTGATCACAGTATGTTTCTCTGGTGGCTCCTTCTCCTGTGGATTCCTGGCCCTTTTGATGTGAAAGTCCTAGAATCTGGGAAGACAGGAGGGGGCATTTTCTATTTCAAGAAGCATCAAATGACCTACCTTGTAACTGTACTATGTTCTTTATTACTTTGACTTATTGAGAACACAAAATTTTCACCTCTGGGCACAGACAGAAACATAACTGCAATAATTAAATTTGATTGTACTGAGAAGATTAACATTTCAATCCTTGCTGGAAGATAAGATGAAAGTCAAGGGACTTGATCAGGCAAGGAAGCCAGCTTTCAAAATTTGTACAACCTGAACCCAAGATAAACTCAGCAAATATTACTATACTAGAGGCCCAGTGCATGAAATTTGTGCACTCAGGGGCGGGGGGGGGCCCCTCAGGATGGCCTGTACCCTCTCACAGTCCGCGAGCCCGTGGGGAGTGGGGCTAAGCCGGCAGTTGGACATCCTGAGTGCTGCTGCGAAGGTGGGAGAAGCTCCCACCACTGCCGCTGCACTCACCAGCCATGAGCCTGGCTTCTGGCTGAACAGCGCTCCCCCTGTGGGAGTGCACTGACCACCAGGGGGCAGCTCCTACATTGAGCCTCTGAACCCTGGTGGTCAGTGCAAGTCATAGCAACCAGTCGTTCTACCGTTCAGTAGATTTGCATATTAGCCTTTATTATAAAAGATGGTCAGGATGTGCTAACATTATGAAAATTTCAGCAGAAATAGTCTTTAGTCTTTGGGCACTCAGCCACGTAAAGGACATAAACACACATAATAAATTACTGTAATATGGCACAATGCATATAGGAACAGGACAGAAATGTTTTGCAGCATCCTCTGGATACACATTTATGATTGATAGTCTAAAAGAAATGGCCTACGTTTTTGTCCTTCCTAATATTAGGGACATAGCTAACAGGTTATTTATTATGAACACAAATTTTAATGTCGTTGTGACATAGTCCTCTGAAGAAAACTACCACGCATATTTTGGGACCTATTTTGTGTAGGGGAATTCAGGGAAGGCTTCCTACAGAATGTGGCAGTGAAATGAGCTCTAGAACTTGACATTATCAGAAAAGAACATGGCCCACACAAATGGCTTTATTTTAGCTTAATTACCTCTTTAACGGTCCTATTTCACAGGCAGAAGCAGCAGCATGTACAAAGGCACTGTGGTTGAAGCGGTTCAATGTTCAAGGGTTAAAAGAACACTGGAGTGACTAGAGCATGGTGTGCCAGAGGGACAGACAGTGATGCACAATGAGGAGGCAGAGGTAAGGGTTTGCAGAATGTGAAATCACAGGCTTTGATAAATGTTTAACACTTGAAAAAGGCAAGCGATGCAAGCATTTATGTATTTTATATGATTATAAAATTCCTATTTTTGACCACCTTCCATGGAAAATCTGAGTCATTTGTTGGAGTACAATTACTGTCTTGTTTCAAAGGCTATAGGTATGGCAACGGAAGAATAGGGTAAGATCCATCCTTCTCCCTAACTCTGCTTCCAAGCTGAGATTTTATTTGCATTGCTAAAGACTTCTTTTTACTGGGCAGGGAGATTAATAAGCAGTGCAGCAGAAATATGAGAGTCATTACTGCTGATTAAATGATAATTTTCTAGAGCGACATTATGCATCAGAAAAGAAAATAATGAGCTCACTTGAATTTATGGACCCCACAGCAGCTGGGAGAAGTTCTCTCCTTGGCTCTTCAACAGCTTCCATGCCTTGTTTTTAAAAATGTTTGAGATAGAGGTTAAAAGTGGGCACCTTGGCAAGGAAGCTTATGTCATTGTAATCAGCATACTGGAAGTAATAAGTAACACCTATAAAGACAATAAAAACATTTGCATATATATTCTAGTCTATTAATTACTTTGAGTCAAGAAGAGAGAAAAAGAAGACAGAGCCCAGTGGGTAGAATGCAATAAAGAAATCTTAGCTTGACACACAGAAAGCAATGGAACCCAGAGTTGAAGAAAGGCCAGTTTGGCATGGAGAGTGCCAGTCAATTACCCAGTGCATCAGTCTGCCTGGGCTGCCAAAGCAAAATACCACAAACTGGGTGGCTTAAACCATGGAAATCGAATTTCTCACGATTTTGGAGGCTGGAAGTCCAAGATCAAGATATCAGCAGATTTAGTTTCTTCTGTGGCCTGTCTCCTTGGCTTGCAGATGGCCAACTTCTCGCTGTGTGCTCACATGGTTGTGTGTTGGTCTGTGTTTTTTCTGTGTCTTAATCTCCTCTTCTTATAAAGACACCAAACTTGTTGGATTCAGGCCCACACATATGGCTTTATTTTAGCTTAATTACCTCTTTAAAGGTCCTATTTCCAAATACAGTCACATTCTGAGGTATGGGACTTAGGACTTGAGCATATGAATTTTGTGTGGGGTGACACAATTCAGCCCATAAGACCCCAAAATATCACCTGAGCACTTGCTCTGTGCAGGGTGCCATGCAACACACTGGGGCTATAGGAATACATGGTCCTGTCCTTAGGGATCGTGGGGGCTAATGGGGAAGAGAGGCATTCAATATGGGATTATATATAAATAAGAACTTAGTAATTAATCATACCAGTGTCAAATGCTACAAAGAATGTTTGGGGGGGGGGGGGAGAGCAGGGAAGGGTTGCAGAAAGGTGTCTGAAGGAAGGAAGCTTTAAGCCAAGTCCAGAATAGGGTGTAGGCATGAACTAGAAGAAGGGGACATAGATACCAAGAATGAGAAAACAGACCATCTCCTGGAGACAGGCAGAAGAGATCACCGTATGTTGGAGGGACTGAGGAAGTCAGCAGGACTAAGAAAGGAAATGGAGAGTGGTGTGCGATGAGTCTGGAGCCATAAGTGGGCATTAGACCATTTAGGGAAAATAAAGTATGGCTGCTGTGGTGACATGAAGGGTGTGCAGAGTGGCACATGCTAGTGTAAGCATTCTACTGGTGCATTAAGAGGTAAATGAGGAGACAACGGTCTAATAATTTTGAGAGGCTACTTAGTACAATGGTTTAGAACTAGAGCTCTGGACCACACTATGTGGGTTGAATCCTGGCTCTACCGCTTACCAACACTGTGGGGCTTTGGGTGAGTACATTCACCTCTCTGTGCCCAGGTTTCCCCTCCTGTACATTGGGACTAATCATGGCACACGGCCTGTAAGCGGAATTAAATGAGTGGATGCAATAAAGCACTTTGAGCAGTTCCTGACACACAGTAACCAACATTCAGTACCTGTCAACTTTTATCACTAGGAGGAAGGACAGGAGATAAAATCCACATGGCATATGAAGATGTCACTGGAAGGTAGGGTAAAAATAAAAAGCCAAACTCTTCTTTTTTAATGTAAAAATGTTTTTCCATTACAGTTTACATTCAATATTAATTTGTACTAATTTCAGGTGGTTGGACAATCATATACTTACCAAGTGATGCCCCTGATAGTTCCAGTACCCACCTGGCAATGTCCATAGTTATTACAATACTAGAGGCCCGGTGCACGAATTCATGCACAGCTGGGGTCCAGCCAGCCTGCCCCAATGGGGGCCGATCAGGGCCAGGCCAGCAGGGGGGGGGGGCTGCGAGCAGTTGGCCAGCCCTGTACCTGATCGGGGTGAGGGTGGGGCAGATTGGGGGCCAGACCTGCCAGGGGGAGGGACCGCTGGAGGTTTGGGGGCACCAACCGGGGCCCTGATTGGGCCGGTTGGCTGCCAGTGTGTGTCATAGTGACCGGTCGTTCCGGTTGTTCTGCTCACTTCACTTTTATATACATAGATTATTAGATTATTCACTATGTTCCCTATGCTATACTTTACGTCCTCATGACTATTTTGTAACCACCAATTTGTACTTCTCAATCCCTTCACCTTTTTCACTGTCTCCCAACTCCCTCTCCTCTGGCAACCATTAGTCTGTTCTCCATATCTATGAGTCTGTTTGTGTTTTATTTGTTCATTTATATTGTTCTTTAGGTTCCCCATATAAGTGAAATCATATGGTATTTGTCTTTCCTGACTTACTTATTTTCCTTACCATGACACCCTCTAGTCCCATCTCGAACTCCCTCTTAGCGATCAATTCAAGCAAGCATTTATTGAGCAGATCCTCTTTCACTCTCAAATAACATTTTTATTTATGAAACAATTTTCCTTTAAGACATTTAAAGAAATAGGTGGAAGCACATGGATAACAAATGTGCATCGGTTAAGCAGTGGTCTCAAAGATTAAATGCCTTTTGCCCACACCATTCCATTAAAATGTTTCATCGTCATTGCCTCTCTTTCCTCTTAGCAGTTTAAATTTTCTCTTTTCAGTCTAGTCTGTCATCTGTGTATATATTCCACATGGTCAAAGTGTACATATTTGATGTGAGAAAGACTATGATGGGAAGGAATTGTCTCTGAAGGAAACAAGGAATCAGCGAGAATCACTCAAACATTGGTCCTCTAAAATCACCTGGGCTGGCAGGATTCATTGTGCAAAACTCTATCCTTGGCATTAATTTTCTGTCAGACAATGGTGTTATCAAATTCCTCATTCCTAAAAATGTCAGCTTGATTTCATATTCTTACTTGTTTACAAAGGACTGCTTGACTCACCTAAATTGGTTTATGAATAGTTGTGATACTGTCATCAAATCCTTTCTGCAATAGTAAACATTCCTATTTGGCAGTATGGTATACTGATTATTGGACATTTGCTCCTGTCCAAAATGTCCACAAAAGCATGTGGTCCAGGCCAAATGGTCCTTAATGTTTGGTCCTGTAAAAAATGTACACACTTGCCCTAGCTGGTTTGGCTCATTGGATAGAGCACAGGTCTGCAGACTGAAAGGTCTTGGGTTCTATTCCGGTCAAGGACACATGCCCAGGTTGTGGGCTCGATCCCCAGTAGCGAGGTGCAGGAGGCAGCCAATCAATGAATGGCTCTCATCTCTCATCATTTAATGTGTATTTAAATGTACACACTTAAGAAAATGTCCCTGGGTTCAAATAGCCCAGAACGTTTACTCGTATTTTTTGGTTTACAGGATTAATACATAAAAATACTATCATGTTTTATTGATCTAATACTTATGTTGTGGCTGTATTGCTCATAATAACTCTTCTTGCCTCAATAGCCTACCGGATAAGGGCACACAGGGTTAGGGAGATGGTCCAGTGTGGAACAAATGTCTCTGTGGAGGTTTTGCATAGCACCAAATGTCCTGCAAAGGGTACAGTCATGCTTTGAAGATCCAATAATAAAACTTTCAGAAAAAAAGTTTAACACAAGATTGGCATGTTTTGAGCACTCAAATTTTTGTTGAATTAATGAATCAGAAATAGTTCTTAGAGCAACACTGCAGGATAATGGTTATTTCTCCACTTTACAAATGTGGGAGCTGAGATTGGTGGACTTAACCCATTTGAAGCTGTACAGTGAAAAATAAGAGGGCTGACGAGTTAAATGAGTTTTGTATAAGGGGAGTGGTTGGCATCAAAGACAAGGTGCCTATTTTGTGGCACAGCTGGATCCACTGCAAAGGTGTTGGCCAGGGCTGGAGGCCCATTGGAGTGGAAGGATTCACTCACAAGCTCATGCAGTCACTGGGAGAATTCAACTGTTTGCAGGCTGCAGGAAGGAGGCCTTCAGTTTCTTGCTGGCTATTGACTATAGGCCACCCTCAGTTCCTCACCACCTAGTCCTCTCCACAGGCAGCTCACAATATGGTAGTTTGCTTCCTAAAACCTGGTAGCCAGCAAGGGAGTTCTAGTAAGACAAGGGCTGTAGTCCTGTGGAATGACATCCCATCATCACCCTTGCCATATTCAGAACTAAGTCAGAGGAGCCATCATCATTCATGGAGAGGGGCCCACTGGAGTGTGACGAGCAGGAAGGGAAGTCATGTCCACCAACTTAGAATCTGTCCACCTCCCTTGAGCTACATTATGTTCCTTTTAGCCCTAGTTAGAGCAACTCTTTCTTACCCTAATCAATAGTGGAAATAAATGCCTCTGTGATGCTTTAGGCTCTTATCTTTCTGGAACATTTGGCCTACAGTCAGAAAGAAAATCAGAGATCTAGAAATCTCCTGGAGTTGAAATTTATGCAAGAGCAACTATTAGCAGTGAGAGAAAATGTGAGCAGAGATGGCTCTGTTCGCTGTTGTGCCGAACAATACACTCTAGCGGAGCATCATAGTAGGAAGTCCTTTTAAATGGGATAAATTTAGCTTTTTAAAAAATGCAACAAAAAAACCACCTCACTCTCCAGTATTGATTTTTCTAATGTTGCCACAGCATGGTGCAAACTTCATCGTGGATTTCCACTGGCCCACAGCCCAGGGTTTGGCACCTGCTGGATTAGAAGCCAAGGTCCTATCAGACCTGAGTAATAGAACTTACATTACTGCCCTCTTGTATCTCAATCACTAAATGAATGATTGGCGCATCTTACAACAACATACATTTTTCATTAAGATACCTGAAATCAAACAAGGCCTCAAACTTTCAAGCTATTTTGATTGATTCACTGTGAACTGAACTAATGATGCTTCTTAGCAACTGGCCACCTTATTTTTGTGGTTTATGGGGTTCAGGGAGCCATTTTAAGTTGATGAGCTTGCTTGAACCATGTCGGTCCCATCCCTAACTAGTAGGAAAATTTGAAGGGGAGCAGAATGGGGCTGTTAGGAAAACCTCACACATTTTAAATACCCAAATGTTCTGCAGTCTTTCTGGCAAATTACACTTGATTGAGATGGAAGATAAATGTCACAATTGAGAGCAATTTGTAAAAATGCAACTGGAAATAATTTCTTTGCTCATGTTGTTAAAAAAATATATACTCCCAATGTAGATTTAACTAGTGTGGTTATGCATGGCAAGCATTTACCGAACGGTCCTGCAGCTCTGTGTGGCTTTTTGTTTATACATATACATATGTGTGCATGGGTACTGGCAATCAGGAAATGCCTGTATTTTAATATACTTTTTCTGTCTGGATGGAAAAAGGAAGTATAGTATGGGATTTCTAGACCTTGGCTTGCTTGTAGATCCTCTTAAAAATGAGATGTAGCTTACTTAATTCATGAAAAAAAATAGATTAGAATATTTTCCTATATAGTTTTGCTGATTTGATGAATTACACAGATAATTTTATTGCAAATGACATCAACCCAACTAAAGCTGGCTTTGGAGGGGCAAGGGTGGGAGGGGGAGAAAATATATTAGCTCACATTATGGAAAACCCCAGGGGGAGTCACCTTTAGGAACAGTGGGATCCACAGGCTTGAGTGAAGAAATCAGAATTCTCACTCCAACTCTCCATTCGGCATTCTCTTTGTTGGTTCTCCAAGAAGTGGCAAAGGTGGCGACCAGGAGGTCAGGATTCTATCCTAACAGCCTAACATCTTTGGCTCAATAGTTCAATGATTAATGGGCTCTAGCTAGGTCCAAATGTCCAACCCAGAAAAAAATCACCAAGCATGGAAATGAGGTGGTCCTTTTCATTAGTACTGGATCAAATGTTTACCTTCTGGACCTGAAGATGTAGTCAGCTTCCACTACCAAAACCCACGTGATCTCTAATGGGGAGTGTCTTTTAGAAAAAGAGAGGGTTTCTTCTGAGGTACAGTGGGCAGTGAGAAAGAGAAGTCCCCTAACCTTCCATGATTGTTATGTTTCTGTCCATAACCAACTTAAACTCTAGTCAACTCTAATACATGCTGAAACTTCTACCTTTTAATAACTGACCCTATAGCAGTAAGATAAGGCATATAGTAAACGTTAGATAAATGGCTCTAGGGTTTGTTTATTAATTAGTTTTTCTGATCTTTTGAATGGTACGATGAATATGTAGCTACTATACTGAGAGTCACTCCTTAAGATGAAATACATATAGCCCAGTGATGGCGAACCTTTTGAGCTAGGCATGTCAGCATTTTGAAAAACCCTAACTTAACTCTGGTGCCGTGTCACATATAGAAATTTTTTGATATTTGCAACCATAGTAAAACAAAGACTTATATTTTTGATATTTATTTTATATATTTAAATGCCATTTAACAAAAAAAAATCAACCAAAAAAACGAGTTCGCGTGTCATAGGTTCGCCATCACTGATATAGCCTTAACTGTGCACCTTCTACATTTGCTACCATGTATGAAATATAAACATTTTTTAGTAAATTGAATAGCATCTTTTCTCTCAGTTGGACTGTTTAACCAAAGACACCAAAGCCAAATTGTATTGGGATGAGTTGAGTTTTGAGAGAGTTATTCTTATGTGTCATTTGATACACAAGAGTGGAGTTTGTATATTGACCATATTCCCTCCAACACCTTTGCTTCATCCTTTCTTCACATTCCATTTGTTGTCCATTAGTAAAGGTTCATACCTTGAGAGTGGAATGGTTAAGAATGAGTTTGCAAATATCAGGGTTATTTACCCAGTCACAGACGGAAGAGAGATTCAAAACCCATGCTTTCAATTTCCCCTGAAATCTCACAGGATCACAGCTATCCATCCTATTTATTACAAGTTCATTGCTGCCACCTCCAGACTGATCCTTAAGGGGCTGCTAAACTTTAATTGAAATGAGGAAGTAAAGACCCCCTCCAGTTTTTTAAAGGACAAAGCAATGCCCTTTAGTGGTTTGGGGCTTCACCAAACTCATGCCACCATACTAAGAGTCTCATTCCAAAGCATAAATGTCTTGGAACAGTTCTCTGGAAGTGCAAGCAATTTGAGTGACAAATGCAAAATTACACAATTGGGGGGGGGGAAAGGATTGTCAAGTCAAAACATAGAAAGTAATGATTCATTTTAGAAAATAAAATGCTCAAAGAAACATCAGGGAACTTGTTTTCGGCTGCAGTTAGCTTAATGAAATGGTTCTCTAAGTGGATATTTATTGGAAATCTGTGTTTAGAAGGCTGGAAATAAATTCCATTTTTAAGTTATGCTTTTCCCCGTCCTCTCCCTCTGCATTTGCTGGCCCATTTTATTCAAGATGAACACCAGATATAAATAAGGATTCTTGAACTGCTTTTAAACTGCTGGCATCTGTTAGATTAGAAGGAAGTCTGATTTAGCAAAACTTAGAACAGTTCAGAACAATTGCCAAAATGAGAGAATCTTTTATTTATGTTGTATGACAATGTTATGTAACCAGGCAAGTGGTTCATCTTCATTCTTTATGATGCATATATGGGCAATATATCTCTTCATGTTTGGCCAGCTGAGAGCCCATTAGCTGGGGCTGCATTATTTATATGTTAAATTGATTTGAGAGGAAAATAATTATGTATGTTCAGCTAAAAACCATCCCTGCATTCATCAGGAAGCTCTTATTATAAAGATTTCCTTCTGGGTTTTATTATTTTTTTTTTTTTAGAGGAGAGGTGGTGGTTGTTTACAGTACTTCCTAATTTCCAGAGTCTCCAGAAAGCAAGTAGTTAAAAGTAAGACTGCCACAGTCAAAGAGGTCTTGGTTTGAAACCTAGCTCACCAGTGTCTAGGTGTTTGATTGTGGGAAGTTACTAATCTCTCTGAGCATAGTGTTCATTTATAAAATGAGGATAATAAGAGTTCTTCCTCACATGTTCATTCCAAGGATAAATGCACACATAAAGTGATTAGCACATGGTCTGATGCATAGCATGAACTCAATAAACTCTAATGCTATAAAAATTATCACTCCATCCTCATGAATACAAAGCTAAGCTTTGCAATATGAATGGAATGTAGTTTTGCATGCTTTTAATAATCTTTCTAGGTTCCGTAGGGAAAACATGGTCTAAATGATTTTCGATATTTAGGGACATGCTCTGTACACTAAAAACTAATCAGCTAACACAACAGCAGGAGATTTCAAAGGAATGTTTGCCATAACTGGTCTGTACACCAAAAGGCATCAATCCTGGCTGCACAACAGATGCTGGATAATATGGATGAAGAGGTAAGAGATCATTCAAAAAGTTTGTTTATTTGCTCTTATTTTACTTAAATGAAGAGCCTCTATCTGATGAAACCCTGGGGGTGGGAAGAGGAACCCCATTTTACAAGTTTAGGAAATAAATTCAGACTAACACAATTAATCAATGGTAGAGCATATCTTAATTCTCAGCGTCCTATTCTTTCTTCTACCCCTAATCCTGATCAGGGCCCCTACGAAGTAAATAGGAAACAGGTTGGTTTGCATTCTGTTGATAGTACTCTCTGTATCAGAAAGTTTTCTGCACTAAGTATAGAGCCTTTTAAAAAAAATTTTATATTTGTTTTAGGTGTACGGAATAGTGGTTAGACAACTACATTATTTATGGAATGTTCCCCCTGATAATCCTAGCACCCATCTGGCACCATAGTTATTGCAATATTCTTGACTATATTTTCTATGCTGTACTTTACATCCCCGGGGCTATTTTATAACTTCTTATTCCCTTTACCTTTTTCACCCATCCTCCCACCACCTTCCCATCTGGCAACCCTCAGTTTGTTCACTGTATCTATTAGTCTGTTTCTGTTTTGTTTGTTCATTTATTTTGTTCTTTAGGTTCCACATATAAGTGAAGCATATGACATTTGTCTTTTTATGTCTGAGGCATTTCATTTAGCATAATACCCTCTAGGTCCATCCATGTTGGCACAAATAGTAAGGTTTCATTCTTTTTTTTATAGCTGAGTAATAGTCCATTTTTTTATGTACCATATCTTCTTATTCAATCGTCTATTGATGGGTACTGGGTTGCTTCCATATGTTTGCTATTGTAAAACTTCTGCAATGAACACAGGGCTGCATATATTTCTTTGAATTAGTGTTTTGGATTTCTTCATATATGTTCTCAGAAGTGGAACTGAATTGCTGGGTCATATGGTAGTTTCCGTTTTAATTTTTTTAGGAACCTTCACACTGTTTCCATAGTGTCTGCACCAATCTGCATTCTCCCGAACAGTGCACGAGGGTTTCCTTTTCTCCACATCCTCACCAACACCTGTTGTTTACTTATTTACAACTAGAAGCTCGATGCATGAAATTTGTGCAAGAGTAGGCCTTCCTTCCCCTGGCTGCAGGCACCAACTTCCCTTTGGCACCCAGGACCCGGGCTTCTCTCAAAGCTCGGCTTTGTCCGGAAGGACATCCAGTCTAATTACCATATTACACTTTTATTATTACAGACTAGGGGCCCAGTGCACGAATTTGTACACCTTGAAAGGAACTGTGGGCCACAAGGCTGCGGTGGACACAGGGGCGGGTCTCAGCCTATCCTCCGCGCCCCCATCCAGCCCCTCCTGCTGCAGCCCCCAGTGTCCTGTCTGCCAGCAGCCCCTCTCTCACCGCCACTGCTCCCATGCGCTGATGGTGCCAGCCCCGCTCGCACCCACTGATGGAGCGATTGGGGCCAGCACTGGCAACAGGTGTGAGTACTGGGTGGGACTGCAGCGCACAGGAGCAAAGAATTTTCAGTAACCACCAGAGGCTCACCCAATGACAGCGACCAGCATCCCACCTTGGTCTGGCGCCCCTGCTCACCTGCTCCACCATCCCACCGCGGCTGACACCCACCATGTTCTGTTCTCTGCAGCCTGCTGCCTACACCTGCCATGTCCTGCACATGCCCCCTGGTGGTCAGCACATGTCATAGTGATTGGTTGTTCAGTTGTTCCACCGTTCTGTCTATTTGCATATTAGGGTTTTATATAGATAGATAGCTATTCTGACCGGTGTGAGGTGATATCGCATTTTGGTTTTAATTTGCATTTCTCTGATGATTAAACATTATGAGCATCTTTTCATATGTCTATTGGCCACCTGTATGTACTGTTTGGAGAAATGTCTATTCAGATCCTTTGCCTATTTTAAGCTACACTCTTCAATACTTGGTTATTTTCCATATGTAATATAATACATTAAATTCTTTCATATTTTTTATGTTTGCAACAGCAGATTTTATTGCTTTTCCTTTCCTCTACATCATTCATCAAAATGAAAAAAAAAACTTCAATTTCTCAAGGCATTATACACAAATGGTGATATAAATTTCTTACATCAACTGAAAATTATTCATAATCATTTTCTTATTTGTACCTCCAGGAGCTGAAAAAGATAAACTCTTCTTTGGAGTTACAGATTTAGAAAAATATATATTAAATTTTTTAAATGTTGGGATATGTGTTTTCTACATCAGCTGCACAGGAATTTTGCATTAGGGATAAACAGGATGAAAGGGATTTATTATTAAATATGAGATCCTGCCCTACAGATTACTCATTTTATCACTTCATGAAAATGCCACAGTAATAGGACACTCCTCCTCTTCCTCCCCCACACAAACTACTGTGAGGAACACACAAGTTAACATACAAGCAAGGTTCAAAAGGATAAGGACCTCATCTTTTTGACAACTATTGTATCTTCTACTCCAAGTACAAAGACTCACACACAGTCACAACTCAGCAAGTATTTGTTGAATAAAAAATGATGTCAGCCCTACCTGGTTTGGCTCAGTGGACAGAGCATTGGCCTGTGGACCAAAGGGTCCCAGGTTTGATTCTGGTCAAGGGCACGTACCTCACTGTTGCAGGCTCCTCCCCGGCCCTGGCCCTGGTCAGGGATCATGCAGGAGTCAACCACTCAATGTGTTTCTCTCACATCGATGTTTCTCTCTGTCTTTCCCTCTCTTCCATTCTCTCTAAAAATCAATGAAAAAATATCCTCGGGTGAGGATTTAAAAAAAATGTCATAAGCTTGAAAATCTATATATATATAAAAGGCTAATATGCTAAGTGTTGACCGTTCAACCAGTCGCTATGATGAGCACTGACCACCAGGGGGCAGACACTCAATGCAGGAGCTGCCGTGACATGCACTAGCCATTTACAAAGAAACAGCACTGAGGACTTGGTGCTGACAAAGCAATATCCGGCTTGCCCCAAGTGGGACATAGGCCCCGCCACCACCCCAGAGTGACAGCCCACCAAATAGCAGCCTATGTTGCCGAGACCCCATGACGCAAAATGCGGCCCACAGCCCAGCCCACCCCCAAAATGGTCACTGTGGGTGCTGGGTAATGATGTCACATGGCAACGCCCAGCTTCCTCTCCCTAGCGACTAGCCTCCTTGGAGTTTCTTCAGCCCAGGAACACAACTTGCTTCATAGCCAGGTGCAAACATTTTACACTGTAACCAAATGTCTGTGAAGCATTTTCCCATACCTCATCTCATTTGATCCTCACAAAAGTCCTGGAGTAGGTAGATAGGAGACTTGGTGGAATCCTATTTTCTTTTCATTAGCCAGAAAATGGAGATTTAGAATGCTTAGAAACTTGGCCCGAATGAAAAGAAGTAAAAAATTGTGGACCCTTGAAAAGACTTCAGGTTTTCCCACTGCACAGAATATAGTCAAAAACACTGCTGCAGTAAACTATTTCACCCTTTTTTCACCCTGTGTGATCTACAATAATAATTTGCTTCGTGTTGATATTTACTGCTGTGTTGCTGACAATTACCTGAAAGAGAAGTTGGGGTGTTTCACTGAGCTGTAAAAAGTTTAGCTAAATCAGAAAGCAGGTCTAATTAAGCAAGTTTGTTTATAAACTGGTATATAAAGTTCTTGCTGGCACCAGTCCCATGCATGTGTTTCCATCTGTCATTGTCGATTGTGAATTTGGTTGACACTTCTAGTATAGAGAAAGGGCAAATAACAATATTAAATATTTCTTCTAATTAATTTCCTTTCAATGTGCATGAATCCATGCACTGGGCACTAGTACTCTAATAAAATGGATAACAACCAGTGGAGCAAGGACTGAATCTGGGTCACAGGGATATTTTAAGTGTCTCACTCTTAAAAAGTTAGTCCCCATTAGGGACTATATTTGCCGGAAGCCAGTCCATCCTTGCTGCTTGACACAGTCGCTGCAGGGAAGAAACATCTGCACAGCATATGTTTCAAGGGATCTGGCGTATATGGCATACTGTTCTTAATATGTTTGCTCCCCTTCTTGG
>NW_005371920.1:1398557-1401881 GCF_000412655.1 Myotis brandtii | reverse complement strand
GAGAACCTGGCTAGAGAATCTGGCGACTGAACCTGGCTGGAGAACCTAGCGAGAGAACATGGCTACAGAACTTGGCTGAAGAACCTAGAGACAGAACCTGGCTGGAGATCCTAGACAGAACTTGGCTGGAGATCCTGGCTAGGCTGCTGATCAACTGAATGCAGCCTCCATGTCCTTCATTCTTTGCCAACTCCGTCCACACCTTGGGGAACCCCTGGACCTGCTGGGGTTGGACCCCAACATATCTCAGCTTCAGAGAGCTGCCTGGCCCAAGGTCATGTCTTCCTGTGCATCGTCCAAAGGCCCACATCCAGTGATTACTTGATGTGTCAGTTTAAATGCCTGGCCATCCATGCCCAACACCTGATTGTGCCGAAGTACCATTCTAGCTTCAGAGCTCCACTTGGTCAACTAAGGAAATCTTTGGGCTAGCATCACAATTCAACTTCTTTCCCTGTTCAATCAAGGAACCTTTTCCTCTTTTATAGGTTTGATCCCATCTTAAAAGAAAATCATGCACAATAGACTTTGAGTCTGAATCTGCTTTCTGGGAAACTCAACCTGTAACAGTTTCCTTCCATGTAGGAATGCCACAAACAGGACAAGTGAGGCAATGTGCCTCCGTAAACACCTTTTTTATTATTAACACTAATAATGACTAATCAGCATAAGTAGCAAAGGTTCTAGGATATTAAGGGATTAGTTTTTCTGGAAAGCTGCCAAATCTGCTAATTGAAATAATCTTGACCTTTGAATCAGTACCCATCAGTCCAGAACTGATTACATCATTGGCTAAGAATAGGGATAAAACCAAATGACAGAGTTCTTAAATTATTTGAAACCAGAAATTCTCTATCCAGACAGTGCTATAATTCATTGCTAACTTTGCATGGGCAATACTATATCACTTTAACAACTTCACAACATTAAGATTTCCATGTTTGTTTCCATGTCAAGATTATTAACTCAACTTTTATGAGGTAGCTGCTAGAGTTTGGCATAGTTCACAAATATTGCAGGGTATAAGAATGTCATTTTGTGACTAGCCATATATTTGTAACTTGTGCAAGTAACTTGTTTACTTGGAATAAACTTACCCAACTCATGTACTTTAGGTGAGAAAGCCATGAATCTCTACCATGATGTTCTATTTCTGCATTTAATGCCGTATTTTCCTGAAGCTCTGGTACCTTATGGGTGAAACCCTGCTTGGGGGATTCCATTAAACTATACTAGTGCCAGAGGCTAAAGCAAATAGCAGTTAGCATAAAAATGCAAAAAGAAACATTGAAAGGCCAATGGACTTTGATATTCAGCAGGGCTAAAAGTCAGCATAAAACTGCCCTGCTGTGGGCTCAATGGCTCAAGGCAATTTCCTGACCTGATAATCCTTACATTGTTTACCAAACTTTACCTTTGATCTGATCTGCCTGTATGCATTACTAAAGGACAAATGTGTATTCAAGTAAATAAAAAGTGGACCAGTCCAGAAGTCAGTGTGCCTCTTCAGGAAAGAGGTCTCCACCTGGCCCTCAATGCCTTCTAAATTCATATTTCTTATATAGCATTTTCATTTGTGCACCAGCCCCTCCTTCAGATCCTAAACCTAGCCATGCAGGTCACGGCATACTAGCCTAAAAATGAGTTCCTGGGTGGAGGGATTTGCTTTTGATGGATATATTGGAAAATCTGCTGTCCAAACAACAAACATGCTATTCATTCCATCAAAGCAGAAAATGCATCAGGGCCTCCCATTAATTTTGCTGTGAATGAGTTACTAGGGAGTCTAGATACTGAGTCCTTTAACCTCTGGGCCGGTTGCCTGTCCTGAGCTGGTTTCACTGGGCTGTGAGCAGCCTTATCCATTTTTCCCAATATGCCATACTGAAGTAAACTTAAGATTATATAAACTTTGAACTATACAAATGAAAACATATATATTATGTTGAAATCTCTACATGTACAGCCTTCCAAAAACTTATTTCTAAATTCCTCTAATTACAAATTTATGTTCAATTATTTTATTGTAAAGACTCATTTTTAAAACAGTAATTAGGTAAAAAAAAAAACACAGAGAAGTATGATAATAAAATTTACTGTCTCTAATTGGTTAACTAGTTAAAATTAATGCACATGATGACAGGAGAAGATTTGACTTTGGGTAGTGAGCACATGGTGCAATATACACATAACACAGAAACCCACACCTGGAACCTATATGTTCCTGTTGACCAATGTCATCCCAATAAATTTCATTTAAATAAATAATAAAATAAAATTAATGCTACCCACTTTGTAGGGTTTCCCAAACATTTAATCATGAAACCTTTCTGCTGGAGGCTAAGATCAGCAGGTCATAATTATGCAAGAAGTCCTTCAGAAGGCTGATGGACCTTGGGCTTTTAGCAATGGCTAAAAAGCTATGCACCAATTGTTCTGTTGAGACAATGGTGGCTGAAGGCAATTTCCTAAACTGATAATCTTTTACTGTTTACCAAACTTTACCTTTGATATGTATGTTTGCTTCGCTAAAGGGCAAATGTGTATTGTAGTAAATAAAAAGCTGTGGGTCCAGAGATTCAGAGAACCCACTCCACTAGAGGGTGAGGTCTCTGCCTGGTTCCCCATGCCTTCCAAATTTATATTTCTTGTCTAGTGTATCCGTTTATGTTTCAGCCCCTTCTCCAAATTCCTGAACCCTTGCTGCAAAAGGTTGTGGCACCCTTTTTCATTGACCCACTGGAAAATGATGGCTAAAGTGAACTCTGTTTGACTATGAACAAAATAGAGGTAAAAGAAGTTGATGGTTTATTTCTTTTATTAATTAAATTTATTGGGGTGACATTGGTTAATAGGGTCATATAGGTTTCAAGTGTAAATTACTATGATACATGACCTGTATATTACATTGTGTACCCACCATATATTTGGTCCCCTTTATTCTCTACCTCCCTCCCTTCTCTCTGATAACCACCACACTGTTGTCTATCTGTGTCTCTGAGTTTTAGTTTTATACTTGACTAGAGGCCCGGTGCACAAAAATTTGTGCACTCAGGGGGAAGGGGGGTCCCTCAGCCTGGCCTGTGCCCTCTCGCAGTCTGGGACCCCTCGGGAGATAACGACCTGCTGGCTTAGGCCCGCTCCCGGGTGGCAGAGGGCAGGCCCAATCCCTAGGTGCAGCCCCTGGTCGGGCTCAGAGCAGGGCTGATTGGGGAGTTGGGGCACCGCCCCCTGTCATGCACAGAGCAGGGCCCATCAGGGGGGTTGGGGCGCCGCACCCTGTCAAACACAGAGCCGCAGGGCGATCAGGGGATTGGGGAGCTC
>NW_005371920.1:1343911-1397953 GCF_000412655.1 Myotis brandtii | reverse complement strand
GTTGGAGTCTGCAGTCACTGGAGCAAGCAAGCCTCATGTGTTCGCTTCAGTGCATGGCTGCCGGCCACCATCTTGGCTGACAGTTAATTTGCATAAGGATATGCTGATTAGCCAATGGGAAGGGTAGCGGTCGTACGCTAATTACCATGTTTCTCTTTTATTAGTGTAGATGGTCCAGTACAGATGGGAAGTACCACCATGATGTAAATAAAAGTAATGCATGCCAGATAGGAGTAAATGATTGAATCATTGTTCTGTAGAATTGTAAAGCTGGAAGAATTCTTACGAGATCAAACAACCCAAGTACATAATTTTTCAGATGTGAAAACTGAGATTCAGGATGAAACAAAGACCTGTCTGTGTTCACATAGCAAATTGATGGAAGAATCAACCCTATTCATTTGTTATATGAATGAATGAGTAAATGAGTAAATACGGAAGTTTAAAGGTCATATTTTTTCAAGTAAAGGAGAATCAGAGAGATGATTTATGAGAATTTGAAAAAATAATTAGGAATTAAGCATGTTTATATGAGAAAAGATATCTGATCAGAAAAACTCAATGTAAAGCTGCTAAGGAGATTTCCAGAAACAGCATATGGGACATGAGACGGATGAGAACATTCTGTGAGGCCAGAATCTCAGTAACAGCAAAGAGGATCATTCTTTTCAAACATATGTATAGTATAATATTTTAATACATATATTAAACTTATATACATTGTTATTACTTTCATATATTCACATTATAAGATATCCTATACCAGTATAATAAAGAGCTAATATGCTAATTAGACTGAACAGCAGAACAACCATCCGGATGGCCTTCCAGACAACCTTCTGGATGAAGCCAGGGCTGCAAGGGCTGGGCGAGGCAGGCGGGGCTGCGAGGGCCGAGCTCCTTGCACAAATTTCATGCATCGGGCCTCTAGTATAATATAGTACTTTAAATATTTTCCTTTGAAATGTTACAAGTTTAAAAGAATGCTATGTGAAACTATTATAAAACTTGTGTAGCCTTATTAAATCTTATGTTTGCCATATTTATATTATTTTTAACTTATTATGGTGAAAACTTTAACAGAGATAGAATAATGAGCCCCATATATTCATAACCTAACTTAATAATTATCAATTCAAGACTGATCTTGTTGTACCCATATGCTACCTTGGCGTTCTACATCATTTAAAAATTAATCCCAGCCCTAGCTGGTTTGGCTCAGTGGATAGAGCATCAGCCTGTGGACTGAAGGGTCCCAGGTTCGATTCCAGTCAAGGGCACATGCCCAGGTTGCAGGCTTGATCCCCAGTAGGGGGCAAGCAGGAGGCAGCCTACCAATAATTCTCTCTCATCATTGATGTTTCTATCTTTCTCTCCCTCTCCCTTTCGCTCTGAAATCAATAATGATATATTTTTTAAAAATTAATCCCTGACTTATCTGTATTTGCTTTGTTAACATAACTACAATATCATTTCCACACCTTTTAATAAGATGTTCTTAATATCATTAGACATTCAGTTAATGTTCAAAGTTCTAGTTGTCTCATAAATATCATTATTCTTTTAGAGTTTATTTGAACCAGAATAAAAATAAGGCAAACATATTGAGATGGATTGCTGCAACTCTAATGCCATTTTTAATCAATAGCTTCCCTTCATCACTTTCAGTTTTTTAATTTTACAGCATATTGTTGAACAAACTAGGGTGCTGCAGAATGTCAAACCCCTTGGTTTGGATTTTGCTGATTGCATACTCATTATGTTAATATATTCCCCTGCACTCCGTATGTGTTGTCATCTTGTGGTACATTCTGAGGCCTGATCAGATTCAGGTTTGATCTCTTTTCCCATGGCCCTGGCATTTGAGGTCAAGTCATGTATATCTATATCCCTGGCACAGAGTAGACAGTATGGTATGAAGGAAATGACACAGTACCAGCTCTCTCTCTCTCTGACTCGGCTACTTGTATATGATTATGGGCAAATTAACTCAGCTCCATGAGCCTTAGCTTCCTCATCTATAATAGGGGTTAGTAATATCTACTGCAAAGACTATCAACCATAGGCATTAAATATCTATCATAAGACATACACCAATCAGGTAGCCAGGATTATTTCTAAACGAGTAAAATAATTTGAAAGAGAATTCATTGAAACGAATTAATGACAATGAATCTATAAAGTGCAAAGTATTTTTCTGGGTATATTCAAGAAACATATGAATAGCTCTGCATCCCCAAATCCTTCCTATCATAGTAGTGGTCCCAAAGGTATAGATAAGAATCAATTATTTATTTTTCAAGCCAATCACTGGTTTGTTGTTGTTTACTTGAGCCTAGTGCAAAGCCATTGATGAAAACTTGGGCCCTAACACTATTAGGACCATGACATTTTGTGAATACAATACAAATTTCACCCACACCCCCTGATATTTTTAATCTCTATAATCTCAGATAACATTGGGAATAGCTCAGTCTTGGAGTCAAGCAGTCACAGATCTAAACGTCAGCTCTATAACTAGTTGTGTGAACCAGGAGAGTAAATTTATCTCATTGAGCTTCTGAACCGAAAAAAAAAAAAAGTGAATCCTGATAGTGTTGTCAGAATTAAATAACATTTGCAAAGTATCCCAAAGAGTAGGAGAAAAATATAATATTTACTACATTTGGTTTAGAGGTAGTGCTTAATTATTGTTTCTGTCGCTCACCTACAGGAAACGGTGAAGTCAATACCACTACCTTAAGTTAACCATGAAACCCTGATATGACTGCAAGCACAAAGAGAAATATGGACACTACAACTGTGAGACAGTACTCCAGTTAATGCTACCATCCAGAACATTCCCAATCTTACATTACTTTTATATTCAATTCTTAGTGAGTTCATGGTCCCCTGACATCACATATGTAGAACAGGGTCTGGGAATCATGGTGTACTGTATCATTCTCCCTTTCTTTTCCAGCAACATGGCAAGTGTGACAGCTACAATTGGGCAGCCATCTGCGAGCTTGATGGAAAGCACTGTGTGGTCTGGTATGTCTTTATACAGAAACATTAATTAATAGAATTCACTCTGGGTCACCAACATTTAATTAACTGAATTAATTGAAATTCCACTGATTACAAAAGTATGACAGCACTAAGTTAAAGAGACTAGCGTATTGTTATAATTATGAAAGCTCCAGTTTGTGATGATGGTTGTCCTCTAAAACCCCATGGATGTGTTCAGGGACAAGTGAGTCTGTTGGAAATGACCATCATTTTTGCATGTCTTTTTATCCATTCTCTAGCACTCATGATGCCTCTGTCGGGACTGCGACTATGTAATTACACTCAGTGACTGTCATCAGGGTGTGATGGAGTTGGATCAACTGACATGCTGCTTCATTTTCACCTTCCTAATCTGGCTTCCATTTAGAAATATGTGGCAAGGGGCATTTTCTCCTAAAATCAGTACATTCATTTTCTTTCTGATTAAGAATACAAAGCAGGCTACTTGTAGAAAATTGGCAAAGTACAGAGAAACAGAGCAAAATAAGTTAAAATAACACATAATGTGTAACATATATTGAGCACTTGATACATGCCAAGTGGTATCCTAATGCTTTATTTTTTAATATATATATATTTTTTTATTGATTTCAGATAGAGGAAGGGAGAGGGAGAGAGAGATTGAAACATCAATGATGAGAGAAAATCATTGATTGGCTGCCTCCTGCTTGCCCCCTACTGGGGATCAAGCCTGCAATCTGGGCATGTGCCCTTGACTGGAATCAAACCTGAGACCCTTCAGTCCACAGGCCGATGCTCTATCCATTGAACCAAACTGGATAGGGCCTAATGCTTTATTTTTTAATTTTTATGATTCAAATTCTTATAACAACCCTATGAAAGCAGCAGTATTATTATTGTTGTGATCATTATTCATTATGTATAGTAAAGAAATGAAGGCTTTGAGAGGTGCAGTAATTTGTCCAGTCACACAAAATCTAGCCATAACTCCACCTTCCAGAGACAAGCACTCAATATTTTAACAATTTTGCCCTCTATGTCTATCTTGTTTGTATCATGACTGTGCTAGCCAAGTTAAATTCTTTATTTTTATTCATATTTATAGCAAATTTTTGAAATGAGTTTAATCATTCCTGTTATGGAGATAACAAAACTGAGATTCAGCTGATTAATTTGCTCAAGGTCATATGAACAGTAAGTGTCAGAGCCCAGGTTTTAACCCATGAACCTTCAACTCCAAAGCATATAGTCTTTCCAATATATACACTAACCCATTTTTCCAATATTAAAGTTAGTGCTGAGATGTAAGCCTTAGACACCAAAACTAGGCTCTACTCATTGAGTCATTCTCCCACTTACAGATCCACCATCTGTGGGGTCAAACTAGGTCTGTCATCATAGAACACACTTCTCCCTACATCAGAGGTGTTCCTCTAAACTCTGAATCATATTATTAGGATGAAATTCTGGAACTTTGTTAACAGGTAGTTTATCTAGCATTCTTTTTTTTAAAAAACAATGTGGTTTTCTTCTTTTAAAAAATATATATTTACTAGAGGCCTGGCACACAAAAATTCATGCACTTGGGGAGGAGGGGGGTCTCTCAGCCCGGCCTGTGCCCTCTTGTATCCGAGAGCCCTCAGGGGATGTCTGACTGACAGTTTAGGCCTGATCCCTGGGCCTAAGCCAGCAGTCAGACATCCTTCATGCTGCCGTGGAGGCAGGAGAGACTCCCGCCACTGCCTCTGCACTTGCTCCTAACCACTCACCTGCCTGTCTGATTGTCCCTAACTGCTTGCCTGCCTGCCTGATTGCCCCTAACTGTTCACTTGCCTGCCTGATCACCCCTAACTGCCTGTGCCTTGGCCCCTGCTGCCATGGCTTCGTTCAGAAGGACGTCCAAAATGACATCCGGAAGGTCGTTTGGCTGTCTGGTCTAATTAGCATATTATGCTTTTATTATTATAGATTGTTTCATGTCTGCCTCCTGCACGCCCCACCCTGAGGAATGAGCCCACAACCCAGGCATGTGTCCTGACCAGGAATTGAACCGTGAGAAGGAAAGGAATATATCCATAAGCTCATTCTCTTCTTCTTCCTTTCCTTGGTCGAGGAAGGAGAGACCCCTGATATTGGACCCTGTTTTGTTTCTTTAAGGTTCTACAGAGTATAAGCACTCACAAGAAAAATAATGCATTACAAAATACATGGCCACCTCTGTCACTCGGCTCTGGCACAGAGCAACCCTTAACTCTAAATATTTGCTGTCATAGCTAATATTACACAGGCTCCAGAGAAATACTTCTCTGCATTGCCTACCCTGTGTATCATCCTTATGCAGAACCCCAGGGTGGGCCACTGCTGGTGCAAACATGATGCACTCCAGGATGTGACATTAATTTGATCAGTGGAAACACTTTAGCAGGGTGCAACAGACTCTTGCATGACAAAGTATCGTTTTCTGGAAATGTTGAGCATCCTCCACTACCCAGTCTGCATCCTAGAAGTACCCCAAAATTAATGCAGTAATTACAACTGCCACTCATGGTGGTGAAAAGATATTCTGCAATAGTGAATAATTCATATTACTCTTAAATTTATATAAACTATATGTAGATCTGGACATACAGTATGTAAAATATATTGCTGATTGTTTACATTGACAGCTGGAAAAAAGTTTGAACCCTTCCACTGAGAATAGTTTTGTTTAATAAATATATGTATTGATTTAATATGAAATTTTAAAATGAAGTAAATGTTTTAAGATTTACTTAAATAAATTTGATTTCATACCTAATATTAATTTGTATTTTCTTTTTAATTTTAATATAAAAATATAAAACTAACTTTATATTCATTATTTCAAAGAAAAAGTTTTAAAAAACAGAAGTGAAAAGTAACTTTATTTTACATTTTTTAAAAATTTACTTTTTGATGAAATAGTCATGTACACTTGAATAAATTATACTTTATTTTTTCATCTTTTAGAGCACTAATATCAGTTCAACACAATTTATATGAACATCTTAATTACAGTAAATTAGTGATTTTGCTGAAATAAGGCAAAAATCAGTTTTATTTACTTTATGAATTACATATATCTTTATTTTAATACTCATCAAAACATCACTAGTCCATCAACAGAATACCTAGGTATGTGTCTTGGTTATTAAATTCAGTCATCTTTGATATTTTAGCAATATTAATTCCTATAAATAATAGAGCTGGATTCATATTTTTAAGTCTTGTCATTATAAAGGTATGCTGTCAAGGTAGGAGATACAACATATTTTTAATTTTACAACTGGTTAATTTGGTCTATAACTTTTACATATTTAGAAATAATGGTCTTAGTAGTCTTGGCAGGCCCTGCAATTGTTAAAGGCAGACTTGGTCAAAAATTGCCACATAAGACATTCATTTTCCTTACTTTCTGTTATTGGTGTTCTGTTGCTAGTATTTCCAGGCAGCCTCCGGGGAAGCCAGACCCCACAGCTAAGGCCTGATGCCTCCTCTCAGGCTGGCACTGTGTGAAGAGCCATCACCTCCTGGGTCTGGTGGGCACAGTCCTGGGTGCTGGAGCCTCCAGAACTCCTTCTGCAGCAGGTACAATGGAGGCCAGGGCAAAGCCCAGTCCTCAGCCTGAGGGAAGCTCACACAGCTGGCAGCCTGAGTTGCTCCAGGGCACATAATATCTGTGGGCAGTTGTACCATGTGAATCTAGAAAGACACTTAAACTGAGTCTCATATGCTTGCCAGAGATACCCTGTTACTCAATGCAAGAAGGAGAATACCAACTCACTCCCTAATAGTTCAAACCTGACAGACACCCCCCCCTAGTCCAGAAACTAGCTCATAAAATAGAATATCATATCTCCCAGTCCTCTGAGTGTGACACACCACTCCACTAACCTCTACCCACACCCACCGAAAATATACATTAGCTCCATTTGGAATATGGCCATTTGAGGCTAGGTCCCCAGGTCATTTCCATTCCATGTGGAGTGCTCTGATTGGGACCAGAGAGATGATCTGATAGCAGTACCCAACAGTAGCTCATTTGTCCTCAGTCGGGAATCTGAGTCACAGGAACAGAACAATCAGAACCAGCAGCACCAGTAGGGCAGGGGGAAAAGGGAGATTTGCTCAAATCCCATTTGTTTTCAGCATTTTTTTTTCAGAACTGTGAGAAAAAGCCTTGCCCTGAGCATCTATGTGGGTCATTTACTGGGCCTCCTGGTAGAGCTGGTCTAAGTGCCCCATCTCTGGGCTATTTAACGTACAAGTTCCCCTCCTTGCTGTTCCTTGCTCTGGCACTCTCTCTGTGTTTTCAGTCTAATTAAAGTGAGCAGTGCAGCACAGTGATAGAAGGGTCTTTTGAAGGGAGAAAGCAGTAATAAACTCTCATAAAAGCCACCACTAACTATCTAAGAGGCATGAACCATTATCAGCCTTAGAGGGGGCTCTGGGTACCTGGAAATGACTGATGGCCCCCTACCTATCTCAGCCATTATTTTTGGAGTCCAGCATAGAACTTGGATACCCAGCAGTTGTAAAATATGTACATGTATATCCTGTCTGTATGGATGGGTCCATGATTTAGTGCTAACAAACATATCTCCAGGAGGAAAATAGATGTGCTAATCGACAAAGATTTAAGCTGTGGAAAGAATCATCAATCTTCCCAGCTGTAATGGTCACTCTGCCTTCCTTCTTTGTAATCTAATGTTTTAAAATATTTTTATTGCCTATGCTTACTTTTCAGTTTTCATGCATTATAATTCCAAGTTGAACTTCTTCCATCTATAATGCAGGCACACTAACTCAAGAGTGTTCTCACAAACTGCTATCATATAGATCTATGTTTCTACATATCTATTTAGATAAATAGACAGGTGATAGATAGTAGATGATTGATAGATACATAGATAGATAAGGATATTTTTAGTAGAGGAGTTGATAGGTATTTATCTAAGAAAATATATTCTCTCAGCAAACATTTACTAAGCACTGAATAGTTTCAGGACTCCTAGAGCACTCACAGAGCACTCACACATAGTAGGAGCTAAACTATAGCTTCTGGAAAGAAGTTAAAAATAGGTGGCAACTCAGGATTCAAATAGGACATGAACACTTTATGAAAGGTACCTGTCATTTTACAAAGCTGCTTTCACAAAGCCCTGTTGACCACAAATTTATTTCCTTTATGTAAATTAAGGGGCAGAACAGACATTCCCCAGGCCCCACTCCATCCTTGACTGCACTCGGAGGATGGAATAGGGCTCAGGAATGTCTGAGGCAGTAGGGTCTGATCTCTTGAATACATCAAACTGGATCATTAGAAATTGTTCTTACATGTTGACACATTAAAATATCTCTACCTCAAAGTGGTTATGTCAAACAATATAGCTTATTTAGCTGCATTAAAATGCCGTGCTTGATGCCTAGGGGCTTTATCTCTCCTATGCATTTATAAACATACTTTGACAAGAGAAAATACTATAAGAATTAATCAGCATGATATCAGCAGACTGGTGTTCTTGAAGCTCAGAGGGAAAAGACATTACTGTAGAACAGGGTGTTCTAAGCAGAGTTCATGAGATGGTGAGATCTGAGCTAGATCTGAAAGATTAAAAAGAGAAGTGACATGAGCAAAGGAACTAGGGCTTGTCTGAGGAATTGGATTGAAGTTCATGTTGGAGAATAGCAAAAGATAAGGACAAAAAAAATTGCAAGATTGTAGGATTTAACTGCTAAACTGAAGAGTTAGGATTTTGCCCTGCTGACAGAAAGAAGCTTCTGTAATTTTGGGAGCCAGCTGCATTAAGCATTTAAACGAGGTTTTCGGACAATTGTATGAAATGGGCCTAATAAAATAATCAATAATTACCTTTGATCTGGTTGCATGCTCACTAATAACAACAGCTAATGCTGACTGAGTTTTTAATATGCCAAGTGCTATTCTCAGTCTTCCTATCTCATTTAATCTTTACAACTACCCTGTGAGCTCCAAATTTTACAGCTTAGAAAACAAACCAAAGGTTTAATCATTTGCCCAAATTACATGAGATTAAGAGGCAGAGGCAAAGATGTGACCCTGAGAAGTGTGACTCTAACACCTGTACTCTTCGCCTTGAAGCCATCTGCCTTTTCAAGCAACCTTGTAAGAAAATGGCTTCCCTTGTAGCTTGCCTAGAGGGAAAGGCTGGCTGGCTGGGCTACCTGGAGTGGTGTCTTTTTACCAACGTATGATACAAACTGTTTCTCTTAACCCCCAAATAAAAGTGTGGACAAATGGTTCAATTCATAGCTCAGCCACTGACTAGGCTGTGACCTTGGATAAGTAACTCAGTCTCTCTGTGCCTTGTATATCCATCTGGAAAAATTGAGATAATAAACCTTGCTTTTAGGGTTCTTGTGAAAATTAAAAGAACATGTGTAAAACATTTAGAAGAGTATCTGGCACATAGTGAGCATTAAATAAGTGTTTGCAATTATCATTATTTCTTTGGGGAAAATTTAATCAACTAGCAATCCAGTTTTAAATTGACTTCCTATGTAGTTTGGGTAGAGAGAGAAATGTGACGACTCTATTCTCATCTGCCTGACATTTGTATTTTTCCTTGTAATATCAACGTCTATGTTTGCAGGAATAACAATCATGATGTGCACTGTGGTAATTTTACAAAACCAAACAAACAAAAAACCCACAAACATGCCATTTTGGGAAGCCTGTCTGAGTGACCAGATGCCTGTACCCAAGTGACAATCACCATGTGTGCCTCTGTGGACCTATTTGAAACTGTTGAAATGGTCATGATTTATATTAATGGAGCAATCAATTCTTAACTACAGAAGTGACAGATGCTCTGTAAAATTTAACTTAGACTACTTTTGTTCATGATATTGGGCTATCTCTTCCTTCTTTCCCCTCTAGAGCCATTGATTGGATTTCTTGGCCCCACGAAAAGGCTACATTAATCTTGATTTTTTTTTTTCTGACACACATCCTCTTACTCATCTCCTGTTGGTTTCCTAGGAGGTTTTCAGTGGAAGCTATTTCAAAATTTATCTTCATACATTGTGAATCTCTCTCTCCATGATTACCAGGTGACCGTTCTTCCATGTTAATGAAGAAAAGAGAGAGGCATTAGGTGAAAGCTCCCCTCCCCCCATCTCTTTTCTTCAATCACTAAGTAAACGTTCCAAGCCTCTCCTGAATATTTTTTTTTATTATAAGGCTGGATATTCCAATTATGTTCTTCATGCCAACCCTTCCTACCTTTACCTCCTCAGTTTCCCAGTTAAGTTTTAACTGCTTCTTCTCAACTGGAGTATCTGTGATTGGCAACAACTCAGATATGTAAGTCAGAAATAAAATGGAAAAAAAACAAGAACCATATGATTTCACTTATATGTGGGGTATAAACCAGAAAGCAACAAATAAAACAAGCAAACAAAAACTCATCTCACAGATCAACCAAAGAAATTGTAGGTATATATGCATAACCCATGGACACAGACAATAGGGTGGTGAAGGTCTGGTTGGGGAGCAGGGGCAGGCTAGAAGGGGTCAATGAGAGAAAAGGGGAACATATGTAATACTTTCAACAATAAAGATTTTTAAAAAACTCATCTCACAGACACAGACAACAGTGTGGCAATTACCACAGGGAAAGGGAGGTAGGAAGGAAATAGAAAAGGGTAAAGGGGGTCAAAAATATGGTGACAGAGGAGACTTGACTTTGGGTGGTAAACACAGTGCAATATACAGATGATGTATTATAGATTTGTAAACTTGAAACTTATAGAACCTTATTAACCACTGTCATCACAATAAAATTTAATAACAATTTTTAAAATGGTCTCATGATGCGTTAGTAACAAATTAGCTCTGTAATCTCAGTGGTTTACAGAAACAGACTGCTACATGTTAGCATGTGCTCTGCTCCCCATTGTGCTCAGAGACAAAGACGGATGGAGACTCTAATAGTATCATGCCTCCATCTCATACATGGTTTCCAGGGCCAGTTGCCAGAGCCAGAGAACAGAGAAGTTGAAGAGTTTCCAGGACTATTTCATAGTACAGCCCCCAAACCGCCCACCCATTCCCCACATAGAAAAGCCTAGTTTGGTTTAATGCTCTGCTGTTGCATCTCGAAATTCTTATTTTTTTAACAAATGGCCTCACATTTTCATTTTGACCAGGTCCCACAGATTATGTCGTAAATCCTGAGGAACTCTTATGACCACACCTTCCATCATTGATCTACTGCACTGGCCGGTGCTCAGGCAGGGAAGGCCTTGATTTTTGCAAAGATGTCTGGAAAATATAGTTTTACACTATTTGCTGGTAAACACATGGCATTTTCCCTGCCTTGTGAACTTCCTTAAGCAATAAAACAATAGGGAAAGGTACTGTGCATAAATTTCAATAGCATGATAAAGGAACACCCTATTCATATTTTAGCAGCCCAGGATGCTGTGTGATTCCAGCTAGCCCGAGTGCTAGCTGATATGGAAGAACACAGAAAGATGTGAAGTGCCTGCTGTCCAGAATCTTATATTCCATTGTGCTTTTCATATAGTAACATGCATACAGAACTGAATAAAATGGAGATTCTAACCCTACAGTTCTGAGAGGCAGTCTGTGATTGTGCCCTTTTTAACAAGTCTCAAATAATTCCAATGTTACCCACCTACAGAACCATACTGTAGGTAGGAAGGTTCTAGGTAATGCCATAAACACACACACACACACCAGCAATTAATGCTCTCTCTCTCTCTCTCTCTCTCTCTCTCTTTTCATTTATATAGGCATTTCTGCTTAATACTCATCTGGTTAAACACAGTTTAAAGTTTTTTCTAATTACAAAAATATTATATAAAGTTTTTTTTTCTGGTGGAGATGTCTATCCTCCAGCCAGTTTTTTTCCTTTGAATTTCCAGTGTGTTTGCGTTTCTAATTTGAGAAAGGAGGAAAGGGCTCTTTTTCTCAGGTTCATGATTGGCCTGCTTCCATAACTGATAGTGTCAGAGAAGGAATGCTCCATTTCTGCAAACATGCTCACCTTAGGATGTGCAGTTAGGCACAATCTTCTGCATCTGCTCTCAGACAATACTCTCTTCGTTCTGTTTGGACAAGCTACAATGGTGACTGTGGGGTCCCATGAAATCGTGCTGCCAGGAGAGGTTGGAAAGTAGGCTTATTAGGAACAGGGGCGGGGAGGATGTTTCATATCCATGAAAGATGGTGCCATCATATTAAGGAAGATAAAGCAAAGAAATGCAAGTGTCAGCAACCCAGCTATCATCATCCAATCCAAGGCACCTCCAAATACACACAAAGCTTAGTGGTTGAGTGTCTGCCTATGAACCAGGAGTTCATGGTTAGATTCCTGGCTGGGGGTTGTGGGCTCAACCCCCAGAGGAGGCATGCATGAAGGTCTATTTATGTCTGTAACCCAATTAGATATTTGACTTGGCTCAAAATGTTAACTCAGTTGTTGCCTTCTTTGCTACAACTCTTTATATCTGAGTTTGCTAATATTGCCAATAATTTCATCAATTTCTAATGTCTAAGTCAAATGGGATACATAAAGAATGATTCACAATCTAGTCCCGCATGTATATTACAACAAACCTTGGAAGAGGGGAGTTTCTGAGAATGAGGTTAATGACACACCTTCACATGCCATGCATTCCATCTCAGAGCTCATGGGTTCCTTGGTACCAAACTAAAAGGACTAAATTTTCCCTAGTAATGTCAACTGAAATAGGTGGATCCACCTGTCCTATTCCTGAATCTTTTCTCCAGTAATGCAGAGCTATCTCATTGTAAACCAACCCTACCAATGATTAAAGGTGTTTATTTAGGAAATTGCTTTGGTTTCTGGAAGCTGAGCTCTAGTCTGGATGATAAGCATGCCACCCGAGTCTGGTGTCAGCAGATAAAGCATCTCAACTTTCTCCAGTGCAGCCCTTTGTGTTCATTACCCCCACAAACATGTGTGAAATATACACCACTGCCTTTTTGTCAATACCATTTTCATCACCACCAAAAGCCAATTTAATAAGCTCAGTTTATCAGCCTTGTCCCTTTGCCTACTTCCTTTCCCAAAGGGAAATATAACCCATTTTTAACCATTCAGATATTTAAAAGATTTTTTTATGTGCAGTCTCAGTTCATTATGAATAAAATAGATTTTTTTCTCTTCTGTTCCATTTACTCTGGTTACATGCTAGATTAGATTTAAGAGGCAATGTCTCATTGTATTTTTAGTCAGGAAATGGTTTTCCTGAATGTTCCTAAAGCTACCTGCACTTGGCATTTCCTGCCTGCAGTTGCGACATATCAAACTACTTGGACACAGCAGCTTTGTCTACATGGATGAGTGATGCGAAGTGCTGAACTATGACCTGGTAGGTAGGATAGCATAAAGAGAATAATTTACAAATGGATAATTCATACACAGGATACACCTTTCTCAATGCTCATCACAATGACATTTCTCCACTCAATTTTGCCTGTATTGCTGTGAGTGGTGCTGGAGGAAATTTGCCTTGTTGTTGTTGTTGTTGTTTTGTGTGGTTTTTTTTTGGTCATTGTAAATAAAAAAAACAAGGCAATATTACAGTTTAGAATAATTGTACCATAATTGGGAAACACTGAAAAATTAGAAAAACAAATGTTGATCAGTTTTCTGTCAAGTTGTGAGGATCTACTTATGTCTGTAATCCAACTAGATATTTGACTTGGCTCAAATGTTAACTCAGTTAAGGTGGCCAGGGTCATTGTTACTAAAATTAAGTACTGTCTGTTGAGCACTCCCTACATGCCCAGCTCTGTGCCAAACACTGTAATGCATTATTACAGTTAATTTTCACTTCACCCCCAAAAGTCAGTACTATTGGTCCCATGTTGCAAAAGCAAAAATGGAGGCTCAGGAAATTAAATAAATCAGTCAAGGTCTCACCACTATTTAGTTTAAGAATTGAAATTAAGCCCAGCCAGTGTAGCTTAGTGGTTGAGTATTGACCAATGAAGCAGGAGTTCATAGATTCCCGGTCAGGGCACATGCCAGGGGCTATGGGCTCAATCGCCAGTAGGGGGTATGCAGGAGGCAGCCAATCAATGATTCTCTCTCATCATTGATGTTCCTATCTCTTTCTCCTCTCCCTTCCTCTCTGAAATCAATAAAAATGTATTTTTTTAAAAAATTGAAATTAAAAACAGATCCCCTGGTTTCAAGCCCCACCCCATTATTACCTCTTTTAATGAGTCAATATAGTAGAGTGGCTGTGTTAGTAATTGACATTGATTAAGAAGAGACCTGTCAGTGATCAGAAAATTCAAGAAAACATTCAAACTCTCTTGCATATACAGACTTTCTTTTCAAAGTTACTATGGGAAAAGAGAAATTATATATTAATGAGAAATCCAGAGTTGGGCGCTGTGAATCCCATTTACAGAGAAGCTATTTTAGATGATACATTTCTTTGAAAATTCTTCTTGGATAGATGATTATCCTACAGAAGTAAATTAAAACTGTAAACAGAGTCATAAAGAATAACAATGTCAATAAATAAGTACCTACCTATATACTAGTATATAAAAGGCTAATATGCTAAGTGTCCAACCATCCAACCAGTCACTATGACAGACAGAAACTCCCAGATTGGAGAGGGCTCCCCTAAGGGCTCACAGATTGGAGAGGGTGCAGGTCGGGCTGAGGGACCCCCACACCCCCGCAGTGCACGAATGTCATGCACCGGGCCTCTAGTAGAAATATAAAGAATCGTAAAAAAAGACTACTAATTACTATATTCAACCTGGACAAAATGGACATATTCCTAGAAAAATATAATCTTCCAAAATTCAATCAGGAATAATCAGAAAAACTGAATAGGCTAGTAACTACTAATGAAATTGAAGCAGTAATAAAATAAAAATCTTCCAGCAAGCAAAAGCCCTAGTCTGGGCTTCACAGGGGAATTTTACCAAACATTCAAAGAAGAACTAAGACCTATCCTCCTCAAACTATTCCAAAAAATTCAAGATGAAGGAACACTTGTAAGCTCTTTCTATGAGGCCAGCATTACCCTAATTCCAAAACCAGATAAAGACACACTAAAGAAAGAGAAATACAGGCAAATATCCCTGATGATCATAGATACTAAAATCCTCAACATAATATTAGCAAATCAGATATAGCAATACATTAAAAAGATCATACACCATGACCAAGTGGGATTTATTCCAGGGATGCAAAGCTGGTACAATATTCACAAATCAATAAAAGTGATGCAGCATGCACATTGACAGATTGCAAGACAAAAATCACAAGATGATATCAATTGATGCAGAAAAAGCATTCAATAAAATCCAACACCCTTTTTTGATAAAAACTCTCAGCAAAGTGGGAATAGAGGAATCATACCTCAACATAATAAAAGCATGTATGATAAACCTACAGCCAACATCATACTCAATGGGCAAAAACTAAAACCATTTCCCCTAAAAACAGGAACAAGACAGGGATGCCCACACTCATCACTCTTGTTCAACAAGAGTACTGAAAGTCTTAGCCACAGTGATCAGAGAGGAAAAAATAAAAGGCATCCAAATTGGAAAGGAGGAAGTAAAACTGTCATTATTCACAGAGGACATGACATTATACATAGAAAACCCTAAAGAATCCATCAAAAAACTACTAGATTTTAGAAATTCATTTGGTAATGTAGCAGGATACAAAATCAACACCCAGATATGGCATTTTTTATACACCGACAATGAACTTGCAGAAAGAAAACGAAAAAAAACAATCACAGTTACCATTGCAACAAAAAAAATTAAGACACTTAGGAATAAACTTAATCAAGGTGGTAAAAGACCTGTACTACCATTTGAAACAAAATGGATGGACCTTGAGAACATTATGCTAAGTAAAATAAGTCAGAGACAAAACGCTAAGAACCATATGATTTCACTCATATGTGGGATATAAAACAAACTTGTGAACACAAATAGCAGTGTGGTGGTTGCCAGAGTGAAGGGGGTAGGGAAAGAAGGGGATCCCAATATATGGTGACAGGGGAAGACTTGACTTTGGGTCATGGGCACATGGTCATGGGCACATACAGATCTTGTAACATAGAAACCCACACCTGAAACCTGTATGTTCACCTCAATAAACATAATTTAAAAAAAAAACTGTCTGTTCCACCTTCTTAAAGGTACTGGGCATGTATTCCAATAAATGTTAGCTTATGCTATGTAAATACTGGGCCCAGTTAATTTTTATTGCCCACTAACAATATCAGTTTGAGAGCAAAATGACATTTTGTTACTCCACTGACAGATCCCTCTTAAAAATGCTTCAGTTTCTTCTTCACTAACCCCAAGGACCCTATTTTGTTATATTGGACATAAGAGGGAAGGCAAATCACTGAGGTCTGGATATTGATTTAATCTTGCCAAACCATAGCAATTGCTCCCTTGATAAAACTAAGCTTTTCAAAGCTATAATTTGCCAAGTTTTTTACTTAAGGGAGAAATACAAACTATCCTATGTTGAGAAAATCTCTCCATGGTATGAGATGATTTGTGCTGCCCTCCCTCATGTAAATAACTTAATATACTGAAATGCAATCTAGAAGGCATCGCCCAGTGTAACAAAGAGCTAACATGCAGACAGGCCGGTGCAATCTGGAGAGTCCAACATGATGCAGTTTTGCATTTTATTGTCCTCGACATACGTACGTACAATGAGTTTGAGATTTATTTTGATTGATTTTTGTTTGTATAAAGAACATATTACAGTTTGAGGTCTACTATAGAGATATATTATTCTAACTTATTTGCATGTGCTTTTCCACTCTGAGTAAACATTAGTAATTCATAGCCCATCTTTGTGAATTGCTGAAATGATTTGAAAGTGGCCAAAATTACCATAAGATCAAAAACATTATCTTGGAATAATGCTAACCATAGTAAGTTTCCTTACCCTTCTGCAGTGCATTTGAAAGCACTCAACACAAAAATTACATTTCATTCCCTGGCCAGTGTGGCTCAGTTGGTTGGAGCATCATCCTCTATACCAAAAAGTACCAGGTTCAATTCCTGGTCCGAGCATATACACAGGTTGTGGGTTTGATCTCGGCTAGTGCGGGAGGCAGCCAATCAATATTTCTCTCTCTCTTTCTCTCTCTCTTCCTCTCTCTAATAAATCAATAAAAGACTTTTAAAAATTATATTTCACTAGAGGCCCAGTGCACAAAATTTGTGCACTGGAAAGGGGTCCCTTAGCCCGGCCTGCACCCTCTAGCAGTCTGGGACCCCTCGGGGGGATGTCCGCCTGCCTGCAGTCAGACATCCCTCTCACAGTCCGGGGCTCTCGCAGTCTAGGACCCCTCGCTCCTTACCACCCGCCTGCAGCAGAGGTGGGAGGGGCCCCCGCCACTACTGCTGCGCTCACCAGCTGTGAGCCCAGCTTCTGGCTGAGCGGCACACCCCCTGTGGGAGCGCCACTCAGCCAGAAACTGGCCTGCTGTTCCTTAGCACTGCCTCAGAGGCGGAGAGGCTCCTGCCACCGCAACTGCGTTTGCCAGCCATGAGCCCAGCTTCTGGCTGAGCAGCACTCCAGCATTGAGCGTCTTCCCCCTGGTGGTCAGTGCGTGTCATAGTGACTGGTTGTTCTGCAGGTTGTTCTGCTGTTTGGTTGATTTGCATATTAGGGTTTTATTATATAGGATTATCCCACAACACCCCTCTTGGAACTGGATACTAGTCTGTCCTTTCCATGCACATCAGAACCTCTTCCAGGCCTGGGAGAATAAGCCTTCAGCTCTCCATACTAGAAACCTGGTTAACTTGTCTCTTTATAACTGCCCTTTGATCTGACACATCCCTTTCTCTCCAGATACAGTTCTCTCATGGCTCAGCCAAAATGAGAGGTTTACTCTACACAGTAAGTCTACATACCTGAGAGTTCAGTCTCTCATGTCTGCCAAAACACTTTCACATTAGTGTATGTCACCTCGAAACACTCACCTCCCTGCCTGGTAAGACAAGAAAAAGGATGCAAGTTCAATTTGAAAACTTCACTAATCCATAATTATCTCAATAAATACTTACGAGGAACCAGGGTTGTAGTTAGCACTGGGAATAGAATAGAGAGACAATCACAGAACTTAAGAAGTTTTATAACTTCATAAATTTATATATTTGTATTTAATTGGGAATGTTTTTAGTCCAATACCTCACAAACTTCCAGCAAGAAAACAAACTAAAAAGAGCTCATTAGCAAATGCATAATTAACAAATAGCGGTGAATGCTAAGAAGCATGCAAACGGTGCCTGTGATGCCAATTAGAGGAGGGTTTCTCCTCTGGAGAGGTTCTCAGGGGAGAACTGAAAAGAAGAAAGAGCAAAAGTGAAAATCAGTGAGGAAGAGAGTACCAGCAGAGAAAGAAATACGTGCTAAGGCTTTATAGCGGGAAAAGGCATATTAGAGGACCTGAGAGAAAGTTAAGAACATCCAGAGCACAGAGTATGAGGGGGAGAATGGTGTCAAATGCAACTGGAAGGTCAGCAAGGGCTGAAGCACAGGGCCCTAGAGCCCTGGTGATGTGGATTTGACTACAAGTCCAATGGGAAGCCACAAAAGAGTTTTAAGCAAAGAAGATGTATTATCAGACTTGCATTTTTCAAGGATTGTTCTGGCTGGTAAGTGGGGAGTATATTTAGAAAGGGCCAGGAGTAGAAGTTTTCATCAAAGTCATGGTCTTAGTTAAAAACACATTGTTGAGATAATGACATTAGGTTCCTTCTTCTTAGGTCTGCATGATTCCCAGCTCTCCACTTGCAAGACACTGAAGGGCTTTGGTTTCAACAAAGGGTAGGACTGACTACTATTTCCTAATTTTTTTCTCATCTAAACACTCATTTAAATGGCCAGTCAACATAAAGGGACACAAAAATAATACTGAAATGTAAAACCACGATTTGATTTTTTAACATTAATTGAATATTTACTAAATACCTATTAAGTGCCACGAACTGTGTTAAATGCTAAGGGTTCTAATGACTCCACAAATAATTCCAAATTACAGGGAAGCCAGACTTACTAAAACAAGCAATTGCTACTCAAAAAGAGGAATGTCATTCATTGGAGGTATTCATGAGGTGCTAGGGGATCACTGTGGACACTGTGGATGGCAGCATTGTTGGGAGGGAACCCTAACCCTCCCCTTTCACAAACTCCCATTCGTGATGGAAAAAACATGTCCAGAAATGCACAGGCATTCTTATCTCCCACCTAAGAAGCAGCTGGAATGCCTAACACTAAAAGAGGGACTTTCAACTCTGAGATCCAGGCTTCAAATTGTAAATTGCATAAACTTAGATATTCCTCCAAACAAATTCTAGGAGTTCCTTTGTTCTGGGACAAAACTTGCTTGGAAATGTCAAGATTCCTACCCACCCAATTCAGATACTCAAAAACTAAAATAGTTCGTGCCAATAAATTTTGTGCCACAATAAATATTGTACCACATATACTAAATGAATAGCACAAAACCAAGAGAACATTTTTTATAATAATGCTTATTGAATCCTTGTATACAAGTCATACTACATATAGGGGACTACTATAAGTGCTTTATATTAATAACTTATTCAATTATACATCAACTCTGTGAGCTGGTACTCATATCAAACCATTTCATAAATGAGGAAACTGAGACTTAGAGAGGTTGAATAACTGCTTGAGGTCAAATAGCTAGTAAGAGGAAGAACAAAGACTAGAAGGAAGGGAGCCTGGCTTCTAGGCTTTAGAACAGGGATGGGGAACCTTTTTTTTTAATATTTAAAAATCATTTGCAGGCCATATGAAATTATCAACTTAAAAATTAGCCTGCCATATTTGGTCAAACAAATTTATTAAATCACCCCTGATGCTTTGGCAGCGCCAGACCAAATGAGTTTGTGGGCCTTATATGGCCCGCAAGCCAGATGTTCCCCACCACTGCTTTAGAATATATAGAACTAATTTTGAAAGCAGGGTATCTGTAGGTTGTGCTTTCTTTTATATATTGAGACAAGGTTAGCTTTTTGTCTCATGAGTGGGTATTTCTGAAAAGTCAGAGGGTTCAAGTGTCCTAGAGATGACAGATACCAGAGACAGAACAATTTCTACCAGCAATGGATTCAGTCATGGCGCTCCCTATAAGCAATAATCTTTTAAATGTTTCATTTTAAACTTTGTTAAAATATGCAAAAATATTTTAAAATAACGAAGTCTTATAAAATCATAATCATCATTTCCCTAAGTGAAAGTAAACAGGTTTTATTGCTATCTTGATTGGCTGACAACCCAAAGTATGATTTCTTAAGCATAATCCCATAGAGAGAAGGAAAATTTTCCCTACAAGGTAAATGCTGTAGAGTCTTTCTTTCCAGCCTAGTGCTCAGAGCCCTTCTCTTATTGAAAACTACAAACCAACAGAGAGAGAAAGGGAGTGGGGGTATAAAAGAACCCTGGAACAAATATACAAATAACTGGGGAGGTGGAAAGAAAACTAGAGTAGTCTGAAAGGACAGGATTGCATTTTACTAAATAATAATAAAAGTATTCTTAGTTGTGTTTTGTGCCTTAGAGTTTAGAGAAGGTTTTCATATTCATGCATTAATTTACAAGGAATTTAAAATATCCCAGTTGAAAAAGCAGGGTAGGATTAGACCGATTTTTCTAAGGAACTTAAAATTAGAAGAAATTAAGGAGCTTGTCCAAGACCATACCAGTTTGAAATGAAGCCAGGACTCAAACTTTTTTTTTTCATTGTTTTATTGCTTAAAGTATTACAAAGAGTATTACATATGTCTCCTTTTTTTTTTCCCCACCCTTGACAATCCCCTGGCCTCCCCTACCCCTGCATGGCACAGCGAGCATTTGTTTTTCATCTCCATGTAAAATTTCTTCCTCCCCTTTGAAATTCCAGACACCTACCCTTACCCCTTAGTTCAGAATGGCATATAAGCCCCCATTACCTGAGCGCCTGTGGGCCGCCATATTCTTAGGGAGCCCCATACATATAAAATTAAACTTGATTTTCACTGGTTAATCTGTCTCATGTCTCTAACTCTTAAACCAGCCAGAAGAACCTAAAAGGATAGAGGAGAAAAATTTACCTCCTCAGCATTATCAGGCAACAAAAAAGGTTCTGGGTGGAAGACCTGATATTTGAGGCTGGCTCAGCCACTAACTATATGACTTTGTGCAAATAAGTGTCTTCACTTTCATGATGCAAAGTGTCTAAATCTATCAATTGACTAATTTCCAACTTCAATGTAGCAGAGCCTGTTGCTTTCGACCTCCTTACAATTTTGACACATGCCAGGACCTGCCTTGCAGTAAAGGCCAGGAATTCTGGGAATTTACACAGCCCAGGAACAGCTCTCCACCAGCAACCAATAGTAGCTGATGAATAATTATCTCAGTTCCTTTTCCTCTTAAGTGAAATAATTCTGAAGTTCCTCCAGCTTCTCTCCTCAAGCTCAGGTTGCTGAGGGAAGGTGCACTCTTGTGTGTCTGCTTCCTGGTTGTGTGACTCTTATGACCACAAACTCATTTCTTGAGGCATCTGAGACCTTGGAATTCAAAGAGCCCAAAATGACCCAGAAGTGGAATGAAAACCTTGAAACTCACAAACATGTAGCATTCCCCTCTCTAGGAACACCGTAGGAAGACTGGGTGAGCTGAGAATAAAGTCAGACAGCTCCCACACTGAGCCTTTCTTAGCATCTTAGTTTATAATATCCAAGTACAAGAAAACTGTCTTTAGCCAGCATTGCTTACTTCCAAGCTAATAATATCTGTCTCATTTCAGCATCACACGTAAAACAGCTTGTAATCTCTGCAAGTGAAGTGCTCTGAGAAAAATAAAAACCACATTAACATAATCTGAAAATAATTGCTGAATGCTGGGCTACTTTTGAGCTTTTGACTTGTAAAATATGAATGCTTTGAGATTGATGGAGCTGCAAAATTACCACCACCATCCCACCTCACCCCCAACACACACACACACATGCATCTGCATTTACGTAGCCATTCCACACACTTCTAACATGCATCACAAAGCACACAGGCATTTTTATCCCAACTGTCAGTTATATAAACTAAGGCTCAGCTACAAATGAGCAAATGGCAAATTGCAGCATCAATGTGAGTCTGCTGGTGTCTAGGCTTGTGCAGATGTAATAATAAAAAAATTAAAAACATTTCTTTAATAGCCTACAGCACACTCTATAGACTCCTTTGTACCTCTTACCAGCTCTGAACTGCTGTTTACTTATCTGGAAAGCAAAGGGAATGACCAAAATATCAAAAGCCCTTCAGCACTAACACCCAAGGAGTTAATTTTTCAGTGCTCACCTTCATAATTCCTCTAGAGCTAAAGGTGAAAAACTCAGGACTCTGAAAGACTCAGAGGAAGTCAGACTTACATTTGAATTGCAAACATTCAAGGAGAGCTCCGTGATCTTAATCTCATATTTATTTGATGCTCTGATGTGTAAGATTGACAGTGCTTACAGCTTCTTCTCAAGAAACATTTTGAGGAGCGGGATCACTAACACTGCCTGTTGCATTAGCCACGTCATTTAAGGAAAATGGTACCCCTCCCTTTGGAGTGAGATAATGCACTGAATTGTTTCAGAATGGGAAGAGAATTATTGACTAAAGATAGTCTAATAGGCCTGTTCCATTTTAGGGGCTTTAAAACTAATAGCAGCTAAGAATAAGATTTAGAGGGGCTGTAATAGCTAAATGAGCATCAGAAACCTGGATCTCCTTCCTAGAGCCCAGCTATTTCTACACTGTCAGAGTAAATTATTGATACAACCATCTGGCCCTCTGCAAGAGAGCACTACTCCCTGGTTCTAAGCAGGTGATCTGCTTTAGTCTGTCAATGGAGAGAGAAGCTGACTTTGGTTTCAAAGCATTGATAATTTCTCTGCACTTGCATTTCCTATATGTGAACCATTCTTATCGCTAAACACCAGATGGTGAGAACACCAGTGTAGGGCTGAGAGAGATGAAATAGAAGGCAAACAAACTGATTGTGAGCATACCTACACTATGGGCTTTCAGTGCTGCCTGACCTTGAGAAAGAAATGGATCCATTCCCAGAGTGGATGTGATCACAGCGTTCCACCCTCCACCTGCTTTCGCAGCATTAAAGCTTCTGTGTGGGTACAGAGGGAAATGTCTGGTCCTGTGGGGGAAAGCTTATCCCTCTTCTCTTTACAGAGCAGCAGATCTTCCTGGATAGATATGGGGTCCGTGTAAAATGCTACATCTCAGGAACCTTCCGCTCCAGTGTGGCCCAGTGGTGACAAAGCTGGATCTGTCTCCCTGCTGAGTCTCGCCTCCAGGAGGCCACTCCCATTTAGGAAGCTGAGTAGGAAAAATTAAAATGGAATTTCCAGGAGGCCTTTTCAGTCCCACCTCTTTGAAAGCTTGGTGATGAGGAAATAATCCTCAAGGGCACTGCTTGTCCCCTAGTTATCTATGTCTAGAGTAGTCATGAGTACATTTAGATGGCCTTTCAGGGACCTTTTCTGAAAGAGGCTGTTTGCTCAACCACATTTCACTGTGGCTCAAAAACATTCTGGGTTTGCCCTGATTGGTGTGGCTTAGTTGGTTGTAGTGCTGTCCTATGCACCAAAAGGTGGCAGCTTTGATTCCCAGTCAGGGCACATACCCAGGTTTTGGGTTCAATCCCCATACCCGGTAGGGGCTTATGCAGAAGGTAGCTGATTGATGTTTCTCTCTCACATTAATGTTTTTTCTCTCTCTCTCCCCTTCCTCTCTCTAAAATCAATTAAATATATTCTGGGTTTGTAATAGGGGTTTATATGGCTTTTTTTTTTTTTTACTATTGATGGAGCTTTTCCCCTAATTTTAGTTATCTCTGCTCATTTGTGGAGCTTCAGAGTAGTGTTAGGTGAGTGTTCACTGGCTTCTGCCTCTTACTAGAAGCTTTCACTTTCTTTTAAGTAAATAAAAATATCCTGTTTGGGGGATTTTTATGGCTGTGAAATTATTCTGTATAATACTGGAATGGTGGATGTATAATTATGCAGTTGTCAAAACATATAGAAATTTATAGCACAAAGAGTGAACATTAATGTATGCAAATTAGAAAAAAGTTATTTAGGAGATCAGGAATCCCAGGGAACAATGCAGACTGCAACAAGAGAATTATTTACAGATTAGCAAGGGGAGGAACTAGAATGATACAGGTAGTAATGGATTAGAGTTGGAGACATCGATAAGAAATTTTGTTTAGCTTAATATTGATACAAATAATTATATAAAGAAATATTTATAGATATGTGTGTATACATGGGCTAGTGTATACACATATTTTTTTTGTTCGGTCAGCTGAGAAGGTCTAAAAGAAATGATACCCAATACCAATGAGCACACTGACAACTGTACCTTAACGCCTAATACTATTCTCTGATAAAATGAGCCAGGGTTTCTTAAAAAATGGCTGATTTTAAGACCGGGGCAGGAAATATATAAGTCTGGGAAACCTTGTAGAGTCGGAAAGAAAGGAAGTGAACAAAAGAAGGAGAAGGAAGAACCACCCAGAATGATGGAGGTATATCATAGGAACACGGGAGGGACCTAGACGGTATTATGCTAAGTGAAATAAATCAGATAGGGGAAGACAAATACCATATAATTTCATTTATATGTGGAATCTAAAGAACAAAATAAACAAACAAAACAATAACACACTCATAGATACAGAGAACAAATTGATAGTTGCCAGATGGAAGGGGGCCTAAGGGGCTGGGTAAAAATGATGAAGGAATTAAGAAATACAAATTGGCCATAGGGATGTTAAGTATAGCGTAAGGAATATAGTCAATAATATTATAATAATTATGTATGGTGCCGGTGGATACAAGACTTACTGGGGGGGGGGGACCATTTTATAAATTATATAAATGTCTCACCACTATGCTGTACACCGGAAACTAATATAATACTGAAGTCAACTGTAATTGGACAAAAAAGAGTTGCATTTTTTCCCACTTCTAATAGCATCACAACCATCCTATAGTAAACTACTATTATCTCCCACCTGAATTAATGCAATAAATTTTTAATTATCTAAATGCATTTAGAATGGCTCCTTCCTAATCCATTCTCCATGATGTGGCCAGACTGATCTTTTCAAAAACACTAAAGTATTTATGACTTGTTTAAAATCTTCATAGCTTCTCAATCCTTAGCATAAAAACTAAAGACTTTAATACAGACAACAAGACCCTGTAGGGTCTGGCTCCTACTTACATTTCTAGACTTTCCCTAATTCTCAGCACTCCAACCACAGTGAGATCCTCAAACTCACCATGCTGCTTGCTGTCTTGATTCCCTTGTGCATGATCTTCCTTTTTCTGCGAATGTTCTTCCCTCCTCTTCTGTGCTTAGTTAACACCCACTCATTCTTTATTACTCAAATGTCACTTTCACAGGACCTGTCTCCTCATCTGCAGCATCTCAAAGGCCAGATGTCCTTATTATAATGTACTCTTATAGCTGTGTCCCTTTATTTTATAGCACTTAGTTTTTGTGGACAAAAACAAAGGGGGAGTTCTATGGAAAATAACCTCACAGTGTGATCTGATCATAAATTCCTAACTGGGCCTGTCATGGTGGGTAGTCACATCCCATGCATATAACTTCTTTAGTATATAAAGAAGATTATCATTGCCTTAAGCAAGCCTTCTCTATTGTTTCTGTGCATGTAGAGTAAAGCACCTTTGAAATAAGCTATAAGCACTCTTAAGAGGGCACATCATCTTAACCATTCTATAATCCAATCCCCACTTTGCTTCCTCCCACCTCCATGCAATCTTCCTTATGCTTCCTCCTTAATCTCCAGTGCATAAAAGAAACTGCAAACTATTCTTCTCCAGAGCATTTGAGATCTTGTTCCCTGGTACATAGTGTCAGTTGGGTTCAAATAAACTCTTAGAAAATTTATCTACAGGTTTGGACATTTCTTACATCAACACTTGTAAAAGTATACTCATTTTTATAATTATTTGAATTATGATCACTGTTCACACTAGGCTACACTCTACACCATAGAGTTTATATTTGGTTTTGCTAATACTCAATAAATATTTATTGAATGAATAAATGAAGCACAGTGACTTTTTCATGGAATCATATTTGGTTTCCTAAGTAAACTAGACCCATGGTCTGCTAGAGAGAGGGATGACTAGATGGATCTATATAATCCTTAATGAAATCATGGATCATTCTTAAACTTTTTTATTATGTCACTTTAGGGAGAGAGGGAGATTAGTGAGACCTAATCAACTAGGCAAATTAAATTATCACACAACGTCTACATTGTTAATTTAAGCTGCTCAAATAATTGAATAAGCTCTTCTTTTATTTGGTGCTAACAATGAAATGTCTCTCAACTGATGCTATTAAAGACCAAACAGAATTGATGGAGTAAAAATTTGTTCAGTGACTAGAACCACTACCTACTATGTAATGAGCCTTTTTATTAAAGATAGTGTTTAGTATTCATGATTTATAATAATAGGTGTTTTATCTTCAGATGGGCTACACACTAGTAGTTGGGATTTTGTGTTGTATATTAACAGCAATAGTATTTAATGTTTTTTGCTAAAGAGTAAAAATAATCTATAAACTGGGGTGTTTTTTAAAAAACAAACAAACAACAACAAAAAAACCCCACTCACTTCTTTCTTCAATCAGGAGAAACTTTAAAAAAACATGGGAGAAAAGTGCCAGGGGATTAAACACAAAATTGATATAATGGATTTTGAATAAACCTTTTGACATATTGCAGTAAGCTCATATGTAATGTAGAAGTATTAAATGTTAAATATTGTATTCACATGTATTTTTTAACAACTTCCTCTCTCCATATGTGTGTATATACGATACGTATGCAGAGATTAAGAGAAAGAGCTATACTTTAGCCCTGGCTGGAGTGGCTCGGTTGGTTGGGCATCGTCCTGTGCACTGTAAGGTTGCAGGTTCGATTCCCGGTCGGGGCACATGCCTGGGTTGTAGGCCCAATCTCCAGGGGGAGGCTTGCAGAAGGCAGCTGATCAATGTTTCTCTCTAACATTGATGCTTCTCTCTCTCCTTCTCCAAATTGAAAAGGTACATACAAAAAAAAAAAAAGAAACTAGTATACTACATTGCATGAAGTTAGGAGGATGCCTTTTGTGACAGTTTAAGAGGCTAAGGTTTCCTTTCCCTAGGCCTCAATCTGTCTTCTACTGGCCTTTCAAAGAAGGTGAGACAAGGCATAGGGAAGTTACTTCTTACAAAGATCAAGAAGATCAACTGTCTTGTCTCTCACTAGTGGCATGAAAACACCACCACAACAAGGGAGTAGTAAAAGGTAGGACTGAGCCTTCTCGTAGGTGGAAACAACTACTAGCCCACTTATATGAGAGCATGATGAGGGTGTGACCAAAAGGAGAGGAGCTGAAAGCCAAAGAAGAAAAGACATGTCCCTTCTTTAATGTAATGGAACTAATACATGGATGGTACCCATGGTTTTGACATTGATCCTTGCATGGAGAGGTAGAGAGAGATCTTGATTTTGCTTCCCAAATATGCATGCAAAGTGTTTGCAAAATTGTGATTGACAGATCCAAGGTTCCAGAATTAAGTATAAACTGGCCCTCTGAATACTCTGCAAGTTTCAAAAATTATATTTTGAATGGATTTCCCACAGGAGAAGGTTAACAGATGACAGTACTGAGCCTTGCCAAAAAGATCATCTACTCAGTCCAAACATAATTCATAATGAGGACTGTGGGCACCTGCCCATCAAGAAGGGAAGTATCCCAGCAGTAACTCCCGTAATTCCCTGCACAGCTGTCAGCTTTCTTTGCAAATGGTGATGACGGATGGATGCACTGACCTGGACCAATCTTTTACTAGCATTCCAATCCTGTTCTTTTACGGAGGACTCATTAATGCCAATTATCATCTGTGATTAAGCCTGCACTTGACAAATGGGCTTTATTGCAAGTCTTCACTCCAGACATGAATTTACAACCAGAGATTAGCATAATCAATACTCTGGACAGTGTATTGTCAGAAAGAGAATTTGCCATAAAACCTACTGCAATGCAGCCAGTGGCCTTCAATCCATCACAGCTGCCCACTGAGAATGAACCAGGGCCATCCTCCATTACTCTCCCCCTGTTCTCAGATGTACCACGTTCAATCAAGTGCAAGGTTGCAGGAAAGGAGATCATCTATTAAGAAGATGAATTCAGCAAAGTAGCAGGATACAAAATTAACAATCAGTAGTAGATGGCATTTTTATACACCAATAATAAACTCTCAGAAAGAGAAACTAAAAAAAAAAAATCCCATTTATACTTGCAACAGAAAGATTAAGGTACCTAAGAATAAACTTAACCAAGGAGGTAAAAGACCTGCACTCAGAAAACTACAGGATGTTGGGGAAAAAAGAGGAAGATACAAAGAAGTGGAAGCATATACTGTGTTCATAGATTGAAAAATTAACATCATTAAAAGGCCCATACTACCCAAAGCAATCTATAGATTCACTGCAATCCTTATTAAAATACCAATGGGATATTTCACAGACCTAGGACAAATATTCCAAAAATTTATATGAAACCAAAAAAGACCCCAAATAGCCTCAGCAATCTTGAGAAAGAAGAACAAAGTTGGAGGGATCACAATACTGGATATCAAACTATACAATAAAGCCACTATACTCAAAACAGTCTGGTACTGGCACAAGAACAGGCATATAGATCAATGGAACAGAATAGAGAATCCAGAAATCAAACTACACCATTATGGTAGGTTAAGATTTGACAAAGGAAGCAAGAGCATACAATGAAGTAAAGAGAGTCTCTTCAATACATGGTGCTGGGAAAATTGGATAGGTACATGCAAAAAAATGAAACTACACCACCAACTTACACCATACATAAGAATAAAATACTTAAATGTAAGTCACAAAATCATAAAAATCCTAGAAGAAAACATAGGCAGTAAAATCAGACATCTCATGTAGCAGTATTTTCTCTAATACATCTCTTATGGCAAGAGAAACAAAGGAAGAAGTAAAAAATGAGACTACATCAAACTTAAAAGCTTCTGCATAGCATATTCTCCAATGACACATCTGATAAGGGGTTAATTTCCAAAATACATAATGAACTCATACAACTCAACCCCAGGAAAACAAACAATCCAGTCAAAAAAAAGGCCAAAGGACCTGAAGAGACACTTCTCCAAAGAGGACATACAGATGGCCAAAAGACATGTCCCCTGTTCCTGTTGGTTGATTCCTGGTCAGGGAACATGCCCGGGTTGCAGGCTCGATCCCCAGTAGAGAGTGTGCAGGAGGCAGCTGATCAATGATTCTCTCTCATCATTTATGTTTCTATCTCTCACTCCCTCTCTCTTCCTCTCTCTGATATCAATTTTTAAAAATTATAAAAAATAAAAAAGGTTAGGACAGGGAAAGACATGGTGTCATTTCTATCATATTAAATGAATGAATAAACAAACAAATAAATAAAACAATTGCTGGTGAGGATGTGGAGAAAACAGAACCCTAGTATACTGCTGATGGAAATGCAGACTGGTGCATCTGTAATAATGTCAACAATAAAAGTAAAAGAAGACACTTTAGAATTCCTCAACAAAATGACCACTAGGAATTTCAACAAGAAAACAAAAAGTTTCCTTTGTTCTTCCATGCTTATCACAACATCAGTTATGACCACTTGGTAGAGTGCAATGCAGAATCAGTTTTCCCAATCTTATGAAAGTAAGCATGGTTTCAGAATGAGCCATTCACTTCTTTGACTATTAAAAAGCCATTTTTGGAGTAAGTTAAAAAGCTAGAAGTCGATGTATTTGTACTACATTAGTCTCATAGAACACTCCTCACTGCACTGCTGTTTACAGACTGTTATGAGAGGCTGCTCAAGAAATAGAATTTTGAAATCCACTTCTGCTTGGTTTTGCAGTGAGATCCCAGCTGGGGTGGAGCTGAGGAAGTTATACAACAAATCTGCTAGCAAGCATGTCCCCTGCTCCTCTTGGTCCAAAAGAGCCTCACATGAATAGATTTCAATCAAATTCAATGAGGTTTAATCACACACAGACACATGGGATCAACCGAGGCAGGAGCTACGTTAAACAGAACTCCCGTGAGAAGGGCTCTACATGAGAAAGAAGTCAGACATGACAAGGCGGATGATGATCGGGGCTTCTAGAGAGGTTGGGAGCACCAGTAAAGTTGAAAAAACGGTTTCACTGGGAGCCCAACCACACTCTAGTGGGATCCCTCCCCTCAAAAAAACCAAGTCGCTCAACAGGAGATCCGGCCCGTTTGAAATGAATAAAACTAAAAAAAAAAAAGACCGTACCCTTTTATGTAATGATGTTTACTTTGAATTTATATTAGTTCACACAAACACTCCATCCATGCTTTTGTTCCGGCCCTCCGGTCCAGTTTAAGAACCCACTGTGGCCGTCGAGTCAAAAAGTTTGTCCACCCCTGCGTCTAGTGGGATCCCTCCCCCCAAAAAAACCAAGTCGCCCAACAGGCAAGTATGGACTTAGATGAAAAGAAAGAGGACAATGTGACTAATGGGAAAAATAGCCAGAGGATACTTTGGATTCAAGGGTAGGTCAGCACAGCCATGGGAACATCCTGCAGAAAAATGCAGGAGGAGGTCAGTCTAGGCATCTCTAAGGTAATGGGTAGAGTGAGAGCAGACAACAGGGCAGTGGGAAAGGACAACAATGGGTATGAAGAGTGGGTGTGAACCAGTGTAAGCAGCACAGACTACATGAGATCTGTCATAAAGATGCAAGAAGGAGGACAGACTAAGATCCAGCCAGGTGACACAGTAAGAAACCCTTAAAGTGTCCTGAGCTGGAATCAAAATGGAGAGGCCCAGTATCGGTTACATTTTATTTATTAAATAGCAGCTACTAGGGCAACTGCCCTTTTCATCATTCAGTATCCATGCTATAAAATGTTGTGTGACAAAGACCTTTCAAAATTTAGTGCCATGGAAATAAAAAACGTTGACATCTCTTAACACCATCTATTCTTTCTGACTATAAGACTAAGAGATCCATCACATTTCTCTTTTTTTAAAAATATATTTTATTGATTTTTTACAGAGAGGAAGGGAGAGGGATAGAGAGTTAGAAACATCGATGAGAGAGAAACATCGATTCAGCTGCCTCCTGCACACTCCCTACTGGGTATGTGCCCGCAACCAAATATGTAATACCGTAATGACCTTGACTGGAATCGAACCTGGGACCCTTGAGTCCGCAGGCCGACGCTCTATCCACTGAGCCAAACCGGTTAGGGCCACATTTCTCTTTTGAACTTGGCTTCCAGGAAGCCCATAACTCAATTTTATACTCAATCATCATCATAATCCCAATCCTTTGAATTATCATATCTCCACAACTCTTTCAAATTCATTTCTCTTTATACTAGTAATGTGATTATATATTAATTTTGTTCCATGTGTCTTTTTATTATAAGAGCTGGCAAATAAGGAAATAAATGTGCTGTTGTTATTGCACAGTACTCATGGTAGTCTAAATTCCATCAAGATAAAATCATATCTGTACCTTACCATTTTCCCTGTGGAAGGAAACAAGTAGATATTCTAACTTCAGTCCTCTCATTTACCCACCTACAAGGTTGTTAACAAGGATTAAATACTAGTATAAAAATACTTTGTAACTTCAAAACACTAACCAAATGTTCTATGATGCTTTTATATGAGAGACACTGGGAACATTTCTTCTCTTCCCAAGTCACCTCCCTTATGTTCATGCCACAATAGTTGATATTGCCATAGCACTCAAAGCTCTGTTAAAACTCTGCAAGCTGATTAAAAAAATCAAATGCTTTCTGAGAAAGTGGCATTATAAATTATAACTGGCCCTTAACACCTCAGCTTAAAATCACATAGTGTTTCATCTTGCTAAGATGTAGAGATTGAGAGAATGAGACACAGAATAAGTATGTGTTGGGGGAAAGAAAGGCGGAAGGTAGAAGGCCATGGTGCCAGGGACTGAATATCCTTCTGGGGTCCTCAGCAGGCAGCTTATAGGAAGTTTGTGCCTGGTTGGAAGTAAGAAATGGAAGGAAGGAGTGAGATGCAGAAGGAGCTCATTGATTGATTCGACTGCGCCATTCTGCCCGTGGCTGGTGCAGCTTATTTTGTGGATGCCTCAGAGGAGGTGGCAGCTGGAATCAGAAACACCAATTAGCCTGTTCCAGTAATCAAGCTGAGATGAACTAATGGTTTGTTTAAGTAAAGCCTCACCCATAATTAGTCTGTGTGATAAATTTGCATCCTCAAATATACCTTAGCTAAAGCTGAGAGTAGCACTTGTCAGTAAGAACAGCTGGAGTTTTTGTTCATCAGTTTATATTGTTCATTATATTCCACAAATGAGTGAGGTCATGTGGTATTTATCTTTCTCTGACTGGCTTATTTCACTTAGCATAATGTTCTCCAGTTCCATCCATGCTGCTGCAAATGGTAAGAATTCCTTCCTTTTTACTGCAGTGTAGTATTCCATTGTATAGATGTACCAGTTTTTTAATCCACTCATCTGCTGATGGGCACTTAGGCTGTTTCCAAATCTCAGCTATGGTAAATTGTGCTGCTATGAACATAGGGGTGCATATATCCTTTTTGATTGGTGTTTCTAGTTTCTTGGGATATATTCCTAGAAGTGGGATCACTGGGTCAAATGGGAGTTCCATTTTTAGTTTTTTGAGGAAACTCCATACTGTTCTCCACAGTGGCAGAGACTGAGGCATCGATCAGACCATCAAAACTCAGAGGGAAGGTAGGGGAGGGTGGGGATAAGGGGGAGAGATCAACCAAAGGACTTGTATGCATTCATATAAGCCTAACCAATGGACACAGACACCAGGGGGTTGAGGGCATGAGTGGGGGTGTGTGGGGGCAATGGGAGGATAAGGACAAATATGAAATACCATAATCAATAAAGAAAAATAAATAAATATAAATTTAAAAAAAAGAACAGCTGGAGTGGAAGCAGAACTGGGCAGCTTGGAGAAATGACTGCCTTCAGTTACACAGTGCCCAATTATGCATCCATTGTACAAAAGATGTCTTTAGTGTCAGAGGCTGGATGTGCCGTGGAGAGAATACACTGCAATTCCTTAGGGGGAAAAGCAGAAACATAGAGGTACTCTGGCTTATTCGGTTATCAAAGCAGTTCTGAGTGATTTCCAAATGAAAGCAGTAATAGCAAGGCTGAAGAGTAAGTGGCAGTGTAAAAACAATGAGCATATATGGTAACACCATTTCCAGGATGCTTCCCAAAGAGGCCTGCCTCCATGGGTGTCTTCTGCTCACTGCTCAGTCCCTCAGCACAGCTGGGGAGAGCAAGGCGCAGTAGAGACAGCCCTCATCCCTGCTGAGGCTTGATCACTTTTCTCTTAGATCCAGGATTTCTTAAGGAACACAGGCTGGTGTGTTAAAGGCCCCAGAGGAATTTTCCTTTGATTAAATCTCCACACAACAACCAGAAAGCTATTTTTTAAATTCAAATTGGAGATGTCATCCTGTGGTCCCCATTTCCCACCCAACCCTCAAAAGCTCTGGCTTCTTTCCTTAGTCCAGCACCTTTGACATGGCCCACACCAGGCTCCTCTGTTCTGGTCCTACTCTGGGTTCTTCCTGAACCACGCCTAATCTTCGAGCTCTGGCTTCCACAGGGGTGCCCTTGATTCTGTTTCTGGAGCCTTTACTCAGCCACCCTCCTGCAGGAGCATAAAAATTAGCTCTCTTGGATGAGCTAATAATCAAATTAACACCAGAGATTAACACAAGAAAATGTCCAAATGTATTACATATGTATATATGGGGGTTCCATAAGTATATGAGACCCCAGGATGGGTAGGCCTATATGGGATAGTGAAGGCTTTTATGCCATCTTAAGCTAAGGAGAAGAGGGGTTTGTGGTTTGGGACTTCAATGGGCAGGAAGGCAATTCACATAGATATGGAAAAAAAAATTTTTGGTAAAAAAAAATAATGTTTGCTGGGCTATTTTAATAATGGGACACAGAGAGGACTTTCAACAAATTGACCTGATTAGGTTCCTCCCTATCACACTTGCTCATATTAAACTAACTATCTATGACAATCCTCCCTTCTTGGAGCAGGACCTCTACCTAATTTATTTGGGAAGTTAGTGGGAAGGGCAAAGGATTTCCTGAGTCTTTTGTTTCTTGAAAATAACCAGCTAAAAATAATCAATATCCCAAAAGGCTTATTTTTTGGTACAAACTCTGTTCCCCCTCACCACTTTTGTCAGGAAATGTTCAAATCATGTCCCTGATTTAAGCTGAAAGTTGAGCATATCAAGGAACTCCTCTGACCCCAGATTATGACAGGTCCGCTGTTACATGGGCCCAGAGCATCTTGTGATTCTCATGCACAGCTCTCAACACAGTCATGATTAAATAAGTACTCACAGTGTGAATACATGAAAAACAGAGTTTATTCTTGTATTATTATTTATTAATAATTGTATTATTTTCCATACAAACAACTGTAAGCCTACTTTTGCCCTACCCTGTATGTTTGTTTGTTTGTTTTTTGTTAATCATCACCCAAAGATATTTTTCCCATTGATTTTTAGAGAGAGTGGAAGGGAGGGGAGGAGGGGGAGAGAGAGAAAGAGAGAAATATTGATGTGAGAGAGACATCCATTGGTTGCCTTCTGAACATGCCCTGACCAGGGCCCACTGGGACTGGGGATCAACCTGCAACCCAGGTACATGCTCTTGACTGGGAATCCAATCCTTGACCCCTCGGTGTGTGGGCCAGCACTCCAACTACTGAGCCACACCAGTTAGGGCTCACCTTGTATGTTTAATTTTAAGAAGTAAGGAAAGCCATGCTGGGGATTAACTCCTAGTAAAGACAATGTGTTGAAATAGTGAGTATGTGAAGGCTTTCATACAAAAAATAGAGGTTGGAAAGGGAGAGACCGGGTGATCCGAGCATCGATGGGGTCCTCATACCTAACCTTTACATTTCAGCTCATACAGTGGGAAGTCTTCTCTGAGATTTCCAGGCATAGTTAAAGAGGCCCTGCTATGTATTTTCACAGAGCCACATTCATACCACTATCACAACCTTATAACATTGCTGTCATGATTCACCTTCTTGTCTGTTTGTCCTGGCTCCCTGAAAGCTAGTTTCTGGTTGCTCATTTTTGTGTCCTCAAAGCATACCTCAGAGCCTGGTATATAATATGCATTGAATCAATATTTCCTAAATAGTTGGATAAATGATCAATAGAGCATATTTTACTGATGAGAAAATCTGACTGCTGTAGGTCAAGGATCTAGGATGAAGGGAGAAAAATGAGAGTCATCTGATGAACTTAGGCTTACTAAGTGCTTTTGTGACACCAGAAAAACCATGCAAATAGACATAGTCTTACACATGTTCCTATGATGTATCAGTGATGAATCTTGGGCAAACAGTCTTTGAGAGTTGCCCTTATTTATATGCTATTTTGGCTACCGTGAAAGGAACATATCTTATTAAGACACAGGGACAATGCTTGATGGCTAAAAATTAGAACCCAGATAAAGTAGATAAAAAATGATAAATTTACCTGTATTGATTTTATCACCATATGGGTCATCCTTCCTCAAGCTTCCCCCTTAATTTTGATCTTCAGACCTTATACTTGTAACATTCAAAGATATGGATCTGATTTTCTTTCCTCAACCAGAAAGATCAATTGGCTCTCCAAATAAGCAGGCATTCTTGACTGTAGCCACATGATGACCACAAGCAGAACCAGAGAAAAGGATGTGGCTAGTTCAGCACAAGAAAGAAGAGTGAATGTATCACCTGGCTGACATTGACAACTGGTTACCATTGTCAATATCCATGAGCTTTATCAAAGTTATGGGGACAATAACTCAAGGCCCCAACATAAATATACATGCAAATTAAGGAAAATGTTACTTCCAGTTTTTGACTTGTTACAGGTTTATTGTGACAGTTTCTCTGTATTCTAAATAAAGATGGCCTCATAACAGCTACTGCAGGACTACCCATGCAAAACAGGCAAACTCATAAGTGTTATAATACATTAATAGGTAAATCCCTTATGTCTCAATTGTGCAATTGCTGTGAAAGAGTTTATAACCTCATAGATGATTTTAAATTTTCCCTTAAGCCCTGGCTGAGTGGCTTAGTTGGTTGGAGCATGGTTCTATACACCAAAAGGTTGTGGATTTGATTCCAAGTCAGAGCATATAACCCAGTTTCAGATTTGACCCCTGGTCAGGACACGTATGGAGGCAACCAATCAATGCTTGCCTCTCACATCTGTTTCTCTCTCTCTCTCTCTCTTTCTCTCTCTCTCTCTCTTCCTCTCAAATCAATAAAAAACATATCCTCAGATGAGAATTAAATTTTTAAAAATTTCCCTTAAGCTTTTAAGGTTTATTACAACCTTTTCTGAGTAGCACTGCTAAAGCAGAGTGAAAATTCTTAATTATGGTAAGAGAATGCATCTGTATCTTTATACGTATATTTGCCAAATTATTTAGTTCTTTAGTACACAGTGCTATCATCATAATCTGAATTATATTCTTCCATTTAAGCCACTTTGTTTTGCAAATACTATTTGCCTTGAGTAAGACATTTGAAGGTGCTGGTATTACAGGGTTCTGTTTCTCAAATAATATTTCACTATCAGAGGACATTTCTAGTAGCTGCACATACCTATTTAAATTCTAATGAAATACAGACTAGAAACATTTAAAATTTCAGTAGAATAGTATTTGGAGAAAACACTCAATCTTGTTTGGCTGATTGTATGCTGTTGCTACATTTGAAAATAAATTATTCTTGACTGCATAAAACCTCACACAATAAATTCTGCTAGGAAGATTAAATGACTTTGAAACAAATACTCAATAATGGAAAAGTCACTATTTCTTCATAAGAGCTACTTTTAAGTTAATGGGTTATCAGAAGAAAATAAGAGCTTAATACAAATACCAAATATAAACAAAACTAAAGGAAAGCTATTTGGCTTGAAACAAATGCAAAGAGAAGTATTCTGTCAATATCCAAATTGAAATGCTTTCTCTTTTCATAGTTGCTTTAAGTTTTGACATTCTGGTGATGATTGGATTAGATTTTTGGCATCTGGGGGATGCGTTATAGCTATTAGATTCCAATTTCTAGCAAATGGGTAATTTTCCATGCTCTAAGCCAGCGGTTGCCAACCTTTCAGACCTCACGGACCACCAGTGGTCCACAGACCACCAGTTGGCAACCACTGCTCCAAAGGTTTCCTTAAACCAGCGATCGCCAACCTTTCGGACAGCACTGGTTGGCGACCGCTGCTCTAAACAAATCCTCCATGCCAAGATAGGGACTGAAATAATTTTTAGTTATTGATTATGTTTCCTTGCTTTCCTTTCCTGTTCCCCCATTAGAAGGCAAGCTCCCTGAGGAGAGGGAATTTGCTTTTTCTCCAGCTTCTAAAAGTCAAATACACAGCAGAACTCTATAAATATTTGTTGCATGTCAACAAATGAAGTGAAAGGTATGAGTAGTGGATTAAATGACCCGGCTACTACAACAGAAGGGGAAGGAGAGAGGAGCAGTTCCTAGAGAAAACTTTTAAGCCTTTCATGCATTTGCTTAAAACTGCAATATTATGGTATATACCAGTGATGGCGGACCTTTTGAGCTCGGTGTGTCAGCATTTTGAAAAACCCTAACTTAACTCTGGTGCCGTGTCACATATAGAAATTTTTTGATATTTGCAACCATAGTAAAACAAAGACTTATATTTTTGATATTTATTTTATATAATTAAATGCCATTTAACAAAGAAAAATCAACAAAATAAGGAGTTCACCTGTCACCTCTGACACGCATTTCATAGGTTCGCCATCACTGGTATATATAGACAACACTTAGATTTCACCAGATTATATAATATCTTGCATGTAACGATTGCTCTGTGGTAAAAGTTGTCCCTGTTCCTTGAGTCTCTGTGTACCCTACCACCTGACTGCAGTCCATCAGCTTGAAAGTCCTATACAAAAGCATCTCCGGATACTCCTAAAAGAAAATATTAATCTAGAACCTGTCAGTGGTAAATAAATCTAGGAAATGAACATAAAATTGAGGGACTACATAAAGGAGTCTGAAAGGATTGTTATTGACTGACTCTTGCTATATTTCTAGAAAAAACTGAGTGGAAACTTCTACACTTAATGGTGACTTACACATAGAGCCAACTAGTCACATGTGGGGATTTAAAGAAAATCTCTGAAGGGAAAGTTTAATTCAATTCGGGCCTAGGTGCCTGTCACACAGACTGTCCATAGTACTCAGGCTCAGTGTGCGGCAGCAAGAACGTATCCAAATAACCAAAGCCAAAGGGGTCTGGACACATTTAGTTGGAGTTATTCTCTTCTGGGACAGAAGACAAAGCAAGAGGCTGTAATCCTAGGCCTCTCTCTGCCACTGACGGATGGGGTGGTCTTGAGCAAAGGTTTCAACATTTGGGCCTAAATAAGACAATAAGATGGAATGGTCTTTTACAATCTTTATAGGGTTGATTTTTGGGGGGATCCATGAAAATACACTGTGCCTAGGTGGCCCAAGTCCCCCAGATACTTAACACACACACAAAAAGTTACCCTAAAAAAGTATGAAGTGACTAAGTGATTCTCTGATGAATACAAATGATGTAAAAAAATAGTTTTATATATATACAGGCCAAAATGGGTGCTTTCCCCCTCCCCTAAATAACCACTTTCTATTTCTAAAATAGCTGTATGATTTATCTCACCTATGTACTTCAATTTACCTGTGCAGACTTTACCTAAATTAACTTCAGTGGATAAGGTGAGCACAGGAGAGTTAGAAAGGGATATTTATGAAAACTACGGAAAGACATGTTTCACAATTATTAGACTGGGTTTTTGTGATGTTTCCCATCCACAAATTCCCTCTGAGTTTATTCTTGTTTCCAAGGAGTAACTTGGGCATAAATAACCTAAACAGGTCCCATGAGACACGAATGGCTCTATATTCATGTCTGCACCTCTCATTTGCATGCACATTTATGCCTTCCGAATAGGTCCAATCGTTTCCCACAGCAAATTTTGACACTTGAAAAATATGAGTGGAGAGAGAAAATCACAAGAATTTGGAGCACTACTTAGTTGGCGAACATGTGATTTGTCAACTCCTCCACCTTCCCAAATTAACTAAGTGACAGTCTGGGAAGGAACAGCAAACCTCAGTTGTCACTAAGCATTGTTGAGAGGATTTGACATCTCCTGGTAGGAGGATTCCTACTTTAAATCACATCAAGTAACGTAACAGGACAAAAAACATTCCATTATAATTTATTTCATCATCTTTTGTTCCACACAGCTCTGAGACTATTGACATATTTGACTATTTCTGTTGAAATTGTCTATATTCTCACAAACCTCAGCATATCTCTGTGTCTATAAAGCAACACACTATGCTTGGTCCCCAATCCTGTCTTCTCTTTTCTCAATCAAATGGGGACATGTGGATGGCTCAGAAAGAGAGCTATTCATAGATGCTTCATTTTATGGAATTTACTGCAATCTCAAGGAAATGCTCAAAAGTTGCATTTCTGACATCCCTTATTATATTAAAATACTTCTCTCTTTACCAGGTTGGCATGTGCACAGAAGTCAAAAGGTTTACACAAGCCATCAACTGGACAGGTGGTCGGATGAGGACATTTTATCCAGGAGACCACCACAGCAGGTCCCTTCCATTCTTACCCTCATCCACTGAAATCCAGCCACACAGTTAATATTAGCTCCTTCCTACCTCAGGCTCTTTCCACAGATATTTCCTGTATCTGGGATTTCTTGATCAAAAATCTTCATATGACTCTTTTCTCTCATTATCTAGGTCACTGACAAAATGCCGACTCCTCAGAAATGCCTTCATTGACCACTCTATACAAAGTTGCACATCATTCCAACCCAAATGACTACTGCCCTAATTTAACTTTCCCCAAGGCACTAATTGCCTGAAATTTTATTGTTCAGTCATTTGTTTATATATTTCTTGCCTGTCTCTCCCAACTGGAATCTGAGTTCTGGAGCACTAACTTTGTCTTGTTCAAAGCCAAATTCTCAACAACTACTATGATGCCTAGACTATACATAGCACTCAATAAATAATTTATTGAATTTGTTAGATAGGGGTGTCATAATAGAAAGTTTTAGGGCTCTAAACTCACCAAATTACCAGTTGGTCAAAGATCAGGGAGGGAGAATGGGAAAAGTTTCCACTTCTAGCTGCAAAACTGTACATACTACTTCCTACTTACTGTCTTCAGAGGTGTCATCAAGGCACTTCAAGTACATCATGTCAAACCAAACCAATGCCTTTAACCAGGTCCACCTCCTGAATCCCACATCACTGTATATGAGTTGAAGTGTGAGCGAAGAAAATTCAGGACTTTCAGAAAGACTGAAAAATGAGAAGAGAAATCCTGGAAATGAAAAAGCCACCGAGTGTGGAGACACAAAATCATATAAACTTTTTTGTAATTCTTGGCTGATATCTGCAATGTGCATGTGTGTGAGATACCATAAGACTCTCAGTAGAAAACAACAGCTAGAAGCTTGAAAAAGTTTAGGAGATAATTTGATAGAGACAGAATTGAATCCCAGCCCGTTAGAGAGCTTTGGTATTTCAAAGTCCAAAGCTCTCCATTGAAATTCCATAAGGGCCACACTTCAGGAGTAAACACTATGATCCAGAACTAAGAGATTTTCCTATCAGAATAAAATAGATACCCCATGAGAGAGTGAAATAAATCAAGATGCCACAAGTTAAAGATGATAGGCCTACTAGGACAAAAATCAACATTCTGCAGACAAACAATATAGTGTCTCTATAAGATAATATCGACAGTGTCCATTAAAATAATGAGACATGTGGAAAAAACAACAACAACAAAAAATAGGATCCATATCATGAGAAAAACACACAAAAATGGACTCTGAGATTTCTCAGTTGCTGATTTAGCATAAATTACTTTCAATGTAGTAAGTAGTTTTGGAGGGTGACATAATGAAGACCAATGAATGAATGAGGAATCATAGAAGAGAAATGGAAACCTTAAAGAAAAGTACGAATGTCTATTTTACACAAACGTTTCAGAAAACAGACTCAAATGAAAACATGTTAAATAAGACAATAATGTCAGCCCTAGCTTGTTTGGCTCAGTGGATAGAGCGTTGGCCTGCGGACTGAAGGGTCCCAAGTTTGATTCAGGTCAAGGACACATGCCAGGTTGAGGGCTCAATCCCCAGTAGGGGGCATGCAGCCTTATCAATGATTCTACCTCATCATTGATGTTTCTATCTCTCTCTCTTCCCTCTCCCTTATTCTCTGAAATCAATAAAAATATTTTTAAATAAGAAAATAATATCACACATATATGCTATCATAAACATAGATCCAAAATTAGTTAAGAAAAGATTAGCAAATCAAATCCAGCACTGGTGAAAGAATAATATACTTTGATCCGGTTTAACCAGAAATACAGATTAGTTTAGCATTTGAAAAAAAAGTATATGTAAATTACCTCAAAAAAAGCATAAAGCAGAAAAATCTTTTAATCATCTCAACAGACATAAAACAAATAATCTGGAAAATTTATGTTCACCACACTTTTTTAAAAAAATCTCAGAAAACAATGAATAAAGGAAAAATTGCTTAATCTAGTAAAGAAATCAATAAAATGCCTATAGTGAGCATCATATTTAATAGTGACTATTTCCACACTGTGATTAGGCAAGGCAAAGATGTCTGATCTCACTACTTATATCCAACATTATACTGGAGGGCCTGACAGTGCCATGAGCAGTAAAAAGAAATAAAAGGCATTAGGATGCAAAAAAAGTAAGTTAAACTATCTCTATTCAAATTTAACAAGATAATATCTAAATCGTATATAAGTAGAATATACTAAGAAAGCTACAAATAAACCATTGAAACTAGTAAGTGAATAAGCAAGGCTTCTGGAAACAAGGTCAGTATACAAAAATTAATATTTCTATATAATGAAAATGAAAAATTTTAAATCTCATTTTAAAATAACATGAAAAAGCATTAAATACTTAGGGTAATATTTAGCGAAAATATGCCAGAGCTCTGTACTAACACATATACTAAAATATGCCAGAGCTCTATACCTCTAAAACAATGGGAAGAGAAAATTGAAAGACCTAAATAAATGGAGATGTATATCATATTCATGGATTAGATTGCTCAATATTATTAAAATATTGATTTTTCCAAATTGCTCTGTTGATTCAATATAACCCCAATCAACTTCACAACAGACTTTTTAAAAATTAACAAACTGATTCTAAAATATGTGGAAAAAAAAAAACCACTTACAATAACAAAATGTTATACTGAAAAAGAAAAAAAATATCTGGAATACCTCATTTTACTTTATCCAACATGTACTATAAAACTAGAGTTATTAAGATAGTGTGGCATTAGCATAATTATAATCAAATAGAGAGGTAGAATAAAATAGGTAATCCAGAAATAGATCCATGTATAAACTATAGTCAGATTATTTTTGTCAAAGGATCCAATGCACTTTCATAGGAAAAGAAAAATATTTTTAACAAATAATATAAAACAATTAATAATATAGGAAAAATAAATCTTAATCTCTACCTCACACTATACACAAAAATTAATTTGAGATGGATTGTAGACCCACATATAAGAGCTACAAGTTAAAAGATTCTAGAATAAAATAGCAGAAGATCAGAAATACCTTTGTGATATTCGGGTAGGCAAAGATTTTTTACAGAGATATACTGGAGAGAGAATGCAAAATATTTTAGAGAGGACCACAGACATATATCCATAATACATAATAAACTACTATAAATCATTAATAAAAAGATAAACTATCTAGTTTAAACTTGAGAACACACTTCCTAAAAGAATATATACAAATGGCTAGTATACACATGAGACGATGCTCAAAATCATTAACCTTTGAGTAAATGAAACTCACAACAATGTATCATTTTATACCCAATTAAATAGATAAGATTGAACAGACTGGCAACAAAGGATGTGAGTGAAATATAAAACAACTTGGGCTTACAAACATTGCTAGAAAAAATGTAAAACTGGACATATTCTTATCAACTTCTCTCAAAGGCATTTTTCTAAGATCAATAAAAACCCAAATCCACAAAAAATAACTCCACAATAACTTTCAAAACTAATTTAGTCATAATATCCCAAACTGAAGGCAAATGCAAATGTTCATCAATAGGAGAATTAATAACCAAACTGTGGTATATCCATTCAATGGAATACTTCCCTAGCCATAAAAATAAGTGATGTATAGATACAAAAATTTGAATGAATCTCCAAAACATGTTGAGAAAAATAAGGCAGAAGCAAAAGATTGAAGGCTGTATGATTCCATTTAGGTAAAATATAAGAACAGGCAAAATAATCTGTGATGACAGAAATCAGAACAGTAGTTTTTCAATGGAGGGTAGTACTGACTGGAACAGGGTAAGAGGGAATTTGAGGTGGTAACAGAATGTCCTACATCTTGATTTGGGTGGTGATTATACAAATGTAGGCATTTATCAAAACTTACTAAATTATACATTTATGGTCTGTGTATTATACTGCATGTAAATTTTGCCTCAATAAAAGTATTTTAAAATTTAAAGACTTGCCTTTTCATAAAATTTAGATTGGAAAACACCAGGTTTACCAAAATTAAAACAGGGACTTCTCAGAGCCTTTAAGAAGACAAACATGCATTGTAAATGTCTGTGAAGGAATATCGTCTTTATTATTGCCCAGAGCTACTTGTCTTAAGAAATTTTTTCTTCTTCCAGAGCATCCTAAAGCACTAATGTTCTGCAGAAAACGCTCTGGGGAGTGCTGCTCTAATGGCATCTTCCATCAGAGGAAATAGTTGCCTGGGCAACACTGAAAGGAGGAAAAATGTAAAGTGACCCCCCTGTCTGATAGGATCCAGGTTGAAAACCAGTTCATTTTAGCAATGAGAAAGCTTAGCCATCAAAATTTTGCAAGTCATCCATTTTTTATTCCTGTAACACATGGTAGTAAATAATGTAGGACTGCTTCCTATTTTACCAAGGACTCTTGGTCTATAGCACTGGAGAGCTATTGCATTTTACATTTCCATTCCTGTAAATTCACCCAATTGAACTCTTCTCATGAAGTGGAATTATTTCTATTTAGACCATAAATGGCAGGATACCCTTCAAGGCCCAACTCAAATGCCACCTTCATGAATCCTTCATAAAACCTTTTTAGATCCTCTACAAATGGAAATCATGTTTTCTTTCTCTGAACACCTCTCTCTTTTTCTTGGTCATTATTTTTCTGTATTTAGTTGGCATTATTTGTACAGTTTAGATATCTCACTAGAGATAGAGAAGCTGTATCTCTATTAAACAAATAGCTCATGGATAAATTCTGAATTCTTCTTGAAATAATGAATGAGCACATGCTATATTATTTTAGTAGAGGGGTTTCGATATCTCTGGAATCAGAACTTTGCATTTCAGGGAATTGCTTATCCTACATCCCTTTATAACACCCGCTCTCCTGGAAGCAGCCCAAACAAAATTGGATGCCCAGTTTGTTTCTCTCACTGAATTCAGTCAGCCACTTCATTTTGAGTGATAAGCTCCCTGACATTTCTAAAGATCAGTTACATAGCTTGGTAACTCATGGTCTCCCCTAAAATTGTTTTATATAAACTAGCAACAATAGTCAATAAGTTGATAGGTATTTACATAGCACCTAGTTTGTAAATGATATTCCATTAGATGATGTGAATAACCAAATATACTTATGAAATGATACAATTTACCATATCATCATACTTGAACAATGTAACATAAAGGTTGCTCTTAGATATGTCAAAAAAATCCCCAAATATTTGTAACTCAAAGCTGTTTATTTCTCCTATGGGAATGTAGCTACATGGTTATATTGAGCTAGTGAAATTCTATGTACAAGGTAAAGAGAGTACCCAGGGAGCCAAATTGTGGTTTGGGGCTAAAATTATAGAACACTAAAGATGGAAGGAACCACCTTCTTGCCATGTAAAAATGAGGCCAAAAGAAGTTAGGTGATGAATGCAATGACATAACATCTAGAATTCATGTGGTGCCTGATCCAAGGATGTTTTAACTAGCTCACAAGTAAGAAAAAATATAAGGAGTTTGAGAAAATCTAAGTGGTCCAACCAAGATCAGAGTGCAAGATGAATACCATTGTGATTTAAGGCTACATAAGTAAATAAAGGTTTGAAATGAAAGGACTTATATACAGAAAACTATCTGGATGTTATCCTGAGGACAGTGGGGACCAACTAGAACTGGGGTCCACTGCTATCCTTAATGTTTATCACTAAGCTTAGGGCATCCCCAGACAAATGAGTCAGACCCTATCCTGAATGGGAGGCTGTAATAATGGTTCTTGTTGAGTGAAGTACGGGGATGTTATTGGATCTCAGCTCCACAAGTCCAACAGGGGTCTTGGCCTTCTCAGATCCATAAAGCATCCATTTTTCCCTTTCACATGGTCCTAAGGCCCCCTGATGAGTTCAGACATTTCAGATAGGATTAGAAGTATCAGCAAAAACACTCTGAAAATAAAAATCTGAGATGCAGGAGAATCTCCTAGGGAAGCATTTTGACAAAGCACACACCAAAAGAAATAGCATGTTGCTTGCTGTCAAGAAATGGTTATCGTATTGTCCACCGTGGGACCAGAAGGAAGAGGCTATCTCATTTATCATGTATCTAGGTAGGGGGAAAGGAGGAGAAAAAAGATTTTACTCAATAAACTGTAGTGTCAAAATATATTGCATCTTGCATCCTTGCAATTTTCCTCCAGGTTGTAAAATCCACACCTTTTTTGACAACACTACTGGTAACTCCTCCACAAAATGCATCCTTTTTCGATAGCTGACTATCGATCCACAGAGCTGTGCAGGGAGCTTTTCTGTTTCTGTTCACATAAAGCTTGCATTCAAATAGGGAGAAACAAATAATTATCAAGTAAATAAATAAATGAGGTCATTTCAGAGAATAATGAAAAGAAAATGAATGTGATAGTGAGTAAGAGGAGTGTGGCTTTTTAGATAGTATAATGAAGGAAGTCCTTTCTCAGGAGGTGACATTTGAGCTCAGTCCTGAATATGAAGATACTATATGCAGTGCAAGTCATGGAAGATCTTAAAACAAGAGATACCAGGATAAAAGGAGCAGTGAGTGCAAAGGTCCTGAATGAGGAAAACCCTTGATAAATTCTAGGGACAGCATGCCTGGGGTCCACTGAGCAAGTGGGAGACTGGCATGCCCTGAGATTGGAGAGGTAGAGGGTTAATCCAAGTGGCCAACACCAGACTGAACCCAGAATTACCCCTCTTCTCAAATTACCAAAATATTCTTACTGGGTCAAGTTCATCACTTCTGCCCTCTTCCCGAGGGGGCTTTTCCTTTTAGTCATTATGTAGAGGTGATTCCGTGGAACCCTCCTCCCTATGAATCTCCTCGATGTCAGTGCCTTAGCTTCCATCTCATGCTCAGTGGTGATGAAAAATGACCTGGGATTTGGTTAGATGGAAAAACCAATGCGAAAGGCATGCCTGGTTAAGAAGATGGTAGGCAGACGAGAGTTGTAGAAAATAAATCAAATAGATTCAAATCCCATACCAGAAAAGCACTTTGAGAAGTCAAAAGATTCCTGCTAGAATGATATCAAATTCTGAAAAATGATGTGCTCTTCTTTTTAACTATTCTATTAGTTCATCCAGAATCTTAGCAACTCTCTTCCTCAAATATTTTCAGTTGACTCTAACATGAATTGCTGCTTTCATCAGCCAAATGATAGAGGAGGCCATTTGCCGTCTATGTGATAGACTCCTATTTCTGGTGCGCCACAACTAACCCACAGAGCGAGCCTTTTCTCTCCCACCCGCTCCTCTCCTGGGTTCCACACCCTCATACTCTTCTACCTTCCCTGTTTCTGTTCCATACTGGCTTTCTGATTCTTTACTGGATAAGAGTGTCAGGGTCTATAATGGCTAGAAGATGAGCCCTGACCAAATTTAGCCATTAGACACATGGGGATTATTTTTGAGATATCTATATACAGTTGTACACTTGACAAATGTGTGCAGCTAGTCCTGATGTCAAAGAGACATAACAAAATAATAAAAAAAATAAAACCTTTCTCCCTGTAACATAAAACTTTTTCCTCCACCAGGGCCTCAGGGACTCTAAACGTGTAACACTGTGCTTGTGGCTGAGGAAAGAGCAGGAAACCTCAAACTTTCTTCTACACATCTTTTGAGAGCAACTTTTCCCTGTTCCCATTTGAATTGTTAATTCTCTCCTGTTGCTGTTGGCAGAAGCATATATCTTATGTCATTTTGATAAAGTTGTGCATTTAATGTTCCTACAGTTAAGTGAGAAGGTAAAAAAAACCTTAACATTTTTAAAATGAGGTATTTCAAACAGCAGAGAGAACACGGTTCGAAATGACTAATTCCGAGGTAGCAGGTTACCCCCAGGAACATACATCATTCTCTAGCCTGCAGAAAATAGCAGGCATTTTTCATTCTGCTTTGCGCACATGCACAGTTTTATCCCCCACTCTGTGAGAAGGAGCATGTCTGACTTTGTTTCTTTGGCCCATCTGAAACACAGGGAAGAGAGACGTTTTTCAAGTCCTTCTCTCCCAAAGGAAGGAAAGACAGTGAGACAACCCCATTAAAAGAAGAATCAAAGAGAGTCTCAGAGAGATAGAGTGGCTGTCTCAAGGACTCATGGGCTTTCTCTCAAGTGCCCCCAGGGAAACTGGCTACCCTGCAGATAGGGAAAAGAAAAGGGAAGCTGTCTGCTCCTTGGTCTCCGGAGTAAACTCATCAAGACTCAGCACATTTTGCCCAGAGCAGAGAGACTTAAGCACTCATACCACAACTTTGACCTCTGTAAATAAAGGTACTTCTGTATATATTTAGAGTTGGTTTACCTCTGAAATATATACCCTTAGATCAGGGCAAAAACAGAATTTATGCCAGGTGACATTTAAGACTTGGTTTGCATAGTACCCAGGAAAATCATGAAGGAAAGCTAAAATGCTTAGGGTGGCCAAGTGTGTGCTCCAGGGCAGACCTCCTGGTTTCTATCTCTGTTCCAATTTGCACTGACTGTGTGACCTTGGGAAAATTGCTTAAGGTCTCTAAGCCTTGGTTTCCTTACCTTCACAATGAATATAATAACAGCGTCTACCATATACTATTATAATAGGTCTGTGGTGGGATTATATGAGAGAAAGCCAGGAAAGGGCATGCGTTAGTAGACACCGAAGGTCAGGTGCCCTATGGTGATGACCAGCATGTGAGCAGAACATGGTACACTAACCTGGGTAGATGCCAGATGTTTGATCCAGGCTTCCTGCAGAGAAGTCTTTTCTAGGACATGAGAGTAAACATCAGAGGATTCAAAACAGCCATGCTTGGCCATCCAGATACTATAAACTCTGAGGCAGGGGTTGTTATCATCAATTTGCAGAAGGGGACTTGGAGCTGGGAGATACAGCCTTCTCAGGGCTCACCTCGGGATTAAATGGCAGAGCTGGGATCTGGAGCCACTTCTTTGGCCCACATATCTTCTTTCTACTATAAAGCTCTCCCCTTGGAAGGCAGAGTTTTCCTGGGGAAGGGGTTGCAAATGTGAAGGAACCCCCAAAGGTCCTAATACTGTTGAGGAGCACTAGAGAACCCAACTTGTCTAAGGTGGATCTGCAGTGTCCTCTTTCCTCTTTCTGATTATAAGGAAAAGCCACAGCTCTGAAAGTGGTTGTAAAAGGGGTAAACGCTTGAGTGTCTGCCTCACCTATGTGCAGTGCAAGTCTGAGGAAGGGGTCTTGTCTAGGGCTCTCTTTATGCTGGCACCATCCCGAGTGGCCTGGCCCTCCTTGTTTGTGGCAAGAATGCCCACTCATTCTTCTGCCCAGAGACAAAGCATCTTCCCTCAGAACTAGAAGGTAAAAGTCAAAAAGCTTCATGCCGGGTTTGCTATGCACCAGGTGCTGTGCTGCTGAACCCTTCCCCTTCTTATTTCATCCTCTTGACAATCCTGGGACAGGGGTGTGATTGTCCTGTTTTACAGATGGGGAAACTGAGGACCAACAAGGTTGGGTATGTTACCAACGCCATTCAAATGGCGAGTGGGGGATCCAGGATTTAAACTGAGGCCTATCAGACCCCAAATCTGCACTCAATAAACGGATCTGCACTCATCTGCACTCAATCTTCTCATCCCAGGAAGAAAGTCCTCAAAAGACTGCATTTTCATAACAATCACATGGAGCTCCCAGGAAAGCCACGTTGGTCTGTCCTTTTTATTAGGACAGTGCATCTTTTCTGGGAATGAGGCTGGTCCTTTAAACTGCCACAGCCCTCACGCCAAGAGAAATGTATATACCAAACTGAACTGTCTCGTAGATAGATGGCAGCCACCCTGATTCGAAGGGACTTAACCATTGGCAGTGGAACCTGTGACTTCTATGATTGCCCAAGACTGGCAGGATAAATGAAATGTAACATTCTCAGCACCATCCTTTACCACTACCAAGCAATGGCCACATTCACTCTGAGTAATAGAGCAAACACGGAACAGTAACATGTATGATATATCGGAAGCTTTTGCTTATGCAAGAAAGATGGCTTATTTTCCTCTTCCCACACTCTGTGCACCTCCCTCAGCCCAGGCACCAGCTGCAGAGCTGTCCTTACAAGGAACATCAAGGACATTTCAAGCAACAGAGATTCTGGAACCAACCAGATAAGGATTCCTACATCAGTTCTGCTTTCCCCCTGCTGTGTGACATTGGAAACATGCATTTCTTCATTCTACAGATATTTATGGCATGTGCAGCACTGACCCAGGCAAAGTGGACACCAAGCTGAAGAAGACATGCCTTTGCCCTCAAGGAGCAAGACTCAGTGGAAGAGACAGACAAATGAACAGTCATGATTCAGTGTGAGGATTGCAGAGAGAAATATGTGTACAAGACAATCAGTACTTCATTCTGCTTCCCTGAACCTCCATTTCCTCATCTGTAAACTGGGAAATAATAAAAACCTATTTCACAAGATGGATGTGAGGTGTTACCATGATGTGAGTGAGACAGAAGGCATTTAAAACCTGGCAAGGAGCACTGGGGTGTAGTGTTGACCGAATTTTACAGTTTAAGTGAAAAACCTAATGGAAGTGGAGTGAAATGGAAATGTAGAAGGAGCTGAAGGCAGGAGGGCTGGGAGATCATCTCCAAGCATGTCAAACACGCGGCCAGTGAGGCATGCGACCTGCTGGCCATGAGTTTGACATGCTTGATCTACACAATGGCATTTATTATTCTACACATGCTCTGCAGGACCTCTGGCCTTTTCCCTAGCATCCCCCAGTGGGTGCAGAGTGAAGGCGGGATGTAGGCAGGACTCTGGACGGCAGAACATGCTGGAAAGCCTTCTCTTTTCATGGTTTTATACATTGGGGCTCCACATAAGATCTGATTTGAAGAAAGGGTTCAACAAACAAAAATCTTAAGAGCCACTATATATCCAACTTCCACGAATTCAGAAAAGCTCTCTGGAAAAAAGGTGGGGCTGTAAAACTAATTGAGAAACTCCCAGAAAGGGGGTATCTTTGCTGCTGTTGGGAAGTATAATTAAAAACCAAACCTCCCAACCTAGAATACCTCTTCACAAAGATAGAAGGAAAAGAACACTAGAGCAGAATAATCCACTAAAAGAATTCTCACCTTTTCATACAGCCAAGTAGATACAACCCATTAGATGCAAGTCGTAGCACTTGAGAGCATCATTTGTCACACATAGTTCCTCCTCAATTCACCTGGTGATTGGGGTGATGGTCTGTGTTAGTTAATTGGTTTTATACAAAGGAAAAGTAAACCTCTCATGATGTTTATGACAGGAGGTAGTTCTGCAATTTGGAGCAAGGTGCCCATTGAAGTTAGGCTCCCACAGAAACTGGGAGGGGACTGTTATCTCCCCTGATGTTTACATTTCAAAGGGCTGGCTCCTGGGTCCCTAAGAAAAGCAGTCCTGAATTATAAAATTTGCAAGAAGCTTTTAGAAAGATTTACATGTCAAAAAAATTTATATGTCAAAGGGCAGAGAAAGAAGTCCCAATTACTGTGCAAGTTTTCTGAAATAAATGAGCTGAGAAAAGAGAGGGGACACATATCTTTCCTTATTTTTAACCAGGAGAATTAAGCCTCTTGTTTTTAATTTTTATTTGCCCCTCTGACCCTTTTCAGCACATCAGGGCTGTCTTAAGCATCACAGTACATTCATATTCCCTCCTCTCCAGGGCCAGAGAACTTGACTGTTAAATAGAGAAAGAATCTTCACAATTCAAAATCTCTGGCCATAGGAAATTGAACTGCTTATGAGAACATGTTTTCTAATATGAGTTTCCTCCAGAATCTTGGTTTACATTTGATTGGCTGCTCTTGATGTAGCCAGAGGTGACACTGTCCTTCCATGACCACCTCACTGGAAGCAGACCTTCATGCCTCTTGATAATCTGTCCCGTCATCTAGCATATCCCTTCGAATCTGCAGTTATCCTACTAATGAATTTATTATTGTTGTTGTTATTATTAGTATTAGTATTATTTGCTCTGTGAAGGCAGGACACTTGTCTTCTTGTTGTTTATGTAATTTCAAGTGTGTAGAAGAGTGGCTAGGTCTTCAATACATATTTGTTGAGTGAATGAATGAATGAATGAATGAATGAATGAATACATGATGGATCCAAATCTCTGCTCTGTCAGACTTGTGAGTCAGGGACTAGTCTATCCTGCTTGAGATGTTTGCAGCATTAATTCAGCACAAGTTTCAAAAACCAACTTTGCTTTCCAGCTCCTGCCCAGGCTTCTCTTGGAGACCAGAAGCAAAAAGGCAAAAGCCGCCTGGGCACCACATCATCGACATTATTGTTTTACCTTGAGCTCAAAGTCCCACTCACTCCTCCTTCCTTTCCTCTCTGAATTAAATGTGCTGATTGTTTTCCCCAAACATCCCACCAGGGAAAGAAGAGGCCTCCATCAAAACCACTAGAACTGGCAGATGAGAGAGAAATAAAATCCATCTTTAAAGCCATCCTGTGGTTGCCTGCAGGATTGGTCCAGGTTTCCTCGTGTTTCTCCATGATGTCTGGCCCAAACCTCTATGCTCTCTAAAGCAGAAACAAGTTGTCTCTCAAGATCAATACAGAAATAACTGACATTTCCTTCAGACATTAAATTTACATTTTGGTGAGGAAAAGACAGGAAACTGGGAGAAGTGCAGAATAGTTCTTGGACTCAAACTCACTTTCATCCTCATATTAAATGGCAAGCATTCTAGCATAAATCAAATGTCTAAACAGGTACTGATTTCAGTGGGGGACATCTCCAAGGAAGGCCTGTTTCTGAGGAAGGACTCATGTAATCCATTTCTTTCTCATGTGTACTTTAGAAGGAACATTCCATATAATGGCAATAATCAAAATGTTTATGCTTTTAAAAATGTCAGGTACACTACTAAGCCACCTGCATTCATCACTGAATTCTCACACAATCCTATATGGCCTTGACTATTACTGTAATTGCTCTTTTACAGGCGAGGAAACAGAGGTTCAAAGAGGTAAAGTCACTTACCTAAGATCACAGAGCTAGAAGTGGCAAAGCCAGGATTTGATCTCAGGTATGTTAACTTCAGGGATCCAAGTCCAGTGTATTGCCTGGGACAGAAAGAATATGGAATGGAGCCCTGGAAAACATATTAACAAAAAAAAATCATCCAGGTGATTATAATAGGTAGCCAGGGTTGAGCATTACTGCCATCACCCAAATCTTTTGATATTTTCTCAAAATAAAATAAAGAAATAAAAATATGATAGCAGAAAATCCAATTAACTGGTCTTCTGTAGTTTCAAAAGTGTAAGTGCCATGAAAATAAAGGAAAGACTACAGAACCATTTCAGATTACAGGAGACAAGAGAGACAAGACAATTAAATGCAATACATGATTCTGAACCAGATCCTTCTGCAAAAGCCAGTGATCCACATCTATCTTATAGAAGTTATAGCACCATGTAAAGATAGATGCATATACATGTAAAGATATATGCAAAGGGATGTGCACTGTGGCATTGTTTCTGACAGCAAAAAATAAGAATACAATCTCAATATTCATCATCAAAGTGGAGAAACCATGCCCTGTAAAATAGAGGGTAATCCATATGTAATGACCAGGAAAATATCTCTGACATATTATTATCTGAAAAAAATATTACAAACTAATATATATAGCATAGTTCTATATATACACTGAGTGGCCAGATTATTATGACCGGCCAGATTATTATGACCACCCCATCAGTACTTCGTTGGGCCACCTTTTGCCTTCAATACTGCGGCGATTCTTCTTGGCATTGACTCCACGAGATGTTGAAAGGTGATGCAAGGAATCTGACACCATGCCTGATGAATAGCACTGTCCAGTTCTGTGAGATTTGATGGTTGTGGAACCAGCTGCCTGATGGCTCTTTTAACTTCGTCCCACAAATGCTCAATTGGATTGAGATCTGGTGATTGTGGGGGCCACCTAAGCAAGGTAAAGTCTCCCTCATGTTCTTGAAACCACTCCTGCACAATACAAGCACTGTGGCATGGTGCATTGTCTTGTTGGAAGAAG
>NW_005371920.1:1325502-1343766 GCF_000412655.1 Myotis brandtii | reverse complement strand
TTTATATGTGTGTGTGTGTGTGTGTGTGTGTGTCTGTGTGTGTGTCTGTGTGTGTGTGTATTATGTATATGTAAATAAAAATCTTGTAATACAAACAAGCTTACTTCTGAAAAGAAAAGTATTTCTTTTTGTTGTTGTTTCTAATCCTCACCCAAGGATATTTTTTTCTCCATTGATTTTTAGAGAGAGTGGAAGGGAAGGGGAGAGACAGAGAGACAGAGCATCGATGTGAGCCCTCACATCAATTGGTTTGCCTCCTGCACGGGCCCCGACCAGGGCTAAGATCAAGCCTGCAATCGAGGTACATGTCTTTGACTGGAATCAAATCCAGGACCCTTTAGTCCATGGGCCTCTGTCCACTGAGCCAAACCAGGTAGGGCAAGAATTTCATTTTTACTTGCTATATATTTTTATGTATGCATTTTATATATTTTATATACTTATATTTTTATATAGTACATATATTTAAATATTTATTTGTAATGTATTTATATATTTATTTTGTATGTTACATATTTTATACATATTGATATATTTTGCATATATATTTTAAAGTATTCTGTTGGCAATTTTGACTTTTTTTTTCAGTGTTTTTCAAGTTGGTCGGAGGGTAGGCTGGACGTTATCTGTGAGATTGACAATTGACCTTCTTATGGCTGTTGTACTTCAGCCAATCAATAATTCTTTGCAGCCCTTGAAGAAATTCATGAGAGCTTTTAATTTTAAGGAACTACCTGTCAAGTCTTCGGAGTCAAGCAGCATAAAGCATACCTGAGAAAACTTACTTAGAACATAAGCTCAAGTTATTTTAGAAAAGCTAGAATGGAAGGAGTAAAGTATCCACAAGTAACTTACATTTCAGCAAAGAATCAATGTTCTTAATTTCAAGAAATTCAAAGCTGCTGGTGCACTAATTACCATGCATTGAATTCCTCCAAATACAGATCTATTCCATGTTTGTGTGTCTGTTTAGGCACAAGACAGAGAAATCAGGGAGGTGAGGGGCACTGCTGCAGCTGCTCTCCTCCCTCTCTCCTAAAAAATAATTGGGGTGTGATAAGGATTTGCAACACTAACACCGAGCTGCATAGGGCTTTGTGTTGTGAAGCCACAAGCATGAAAATCCATTTATGCAACTATCTTTCTGTCTTCCCAGATAAACAGGTTCTAAGTACACTATATAAATCTCCCAGCCATGGAAGAAAATAACCCCTAACTTTTTTCTTTATTTGGTCCCAATTAAAGGTCAATGTGAGGGATTTATCATCCCCATCTAAATAGGGCATCTGCAATTTGCAGACTGACCTAAATGACCAGCTTTAATACTATACGAGGACAAGAGGGTTAATTCCATATATTTTTGTGAGAGGGGAAATAATACCAACATTCAGGGCTCCACCAAGAGCATCTCTTACTAAGAGGACACAGTAGATACTTTGCATTTTGCCATCCCAGAGTTCATTCCTTCTAATATCGCCTGTATCTCCTCATGGAGAATTACCTCTTCCCCATGGGTGTAGTATTGGGAAAACCATTCCAGTAGGCCATTTTCAATGACCAAGAAAAAGGTCAGATCCTGTGTCCTGCCCCAGTAAGCCAGAGGATGAGCACTTGAACTAAGTTCTGCCAATGAGGTATTCTGCAGGTTATGAAGCTACTGTCTCTCAGCTCCACACTCACTTTTCTAGTCAGCTTTGTAATGCTGGACCTGGGGCTCTGTAGACCATATTTCTCTATTGTCTAGGGGGCCTCCTGATCCCTTCTGCCAATAGGGAAACTGACAGACAGAAGAGGAGAAAAGCAACTTGCTTCTTCCCATTTGCTGGTGTTCATGTCAGCATTACCCGCTGCTGCTGTTCATTCCAACAGCAACTGGTTCCTTTCCAGCTTCTTTCCACAGTCCTAGAATCATCCTTGCATCATTCCCCGCAAAGTACCAGCCAGGTAGTACCTGCTCCTCAGAGGTCTGAGCCCCGCCCGCTTGGGGATTCTCTTCTAACCCTTGCGATACCAGCAGAGGCCAGTTAGTCCCCTCCCCTCAAGAGTTTGGGACTCAGTTCCTCCATGCTTCTCCGAGGTCTAGATTCTGGTAACATTAACTATTTCTCTTATGTCCCAGTCCGAGCATAGGAGTTTCTCCCCACAGTTACTAAATCTGTGTTGCCTTGGTGTTCACTTTCAATAGTGCAATCCTCTTACTTAATTAGCTAGAATTAGTTTCTGTTGCTTGTGTTACTAAGCAGGAAAGTGTGAGCAAACATCTTCATTCACTTCATCTTGCAATCCATAGGGATTCACTGAGCAGTGCACTTGAGACAAATACTTGGTGTTCACTTTCAATAGTGCAATCCTCTTACTTAGTTAGCTAGAATTAGTTTCTGTTGCTTGTGATTGAGATAATAAAATGATACTAAGCAGGAAAGTGTGAGCAAACATCTTCATTTACTTCATCTTGCAATTCATAGGGATTCACTGAGCAGTGCACTTGAGACAAATGAAATCAACTCCAGGTACTCTAAGGACTTTATGTTCAAACTTTAAAAAGCCAGAAAAGTATACCATTTTTTATATTTTCCTAATAACATCTCACACACACACATCATACCCAGTCCTAGCATTACCAACCTTATATTGAAATATTCATCTAATACTCATTTTCTCATAGATTGTTGAATTCATTCCCCTCACTTAACAGACCCAGAGAGAAGAACAGATGGGCCCAAGGTCGTACAGCAATAGTCATGGCCATGATCCAGACTCCTGACGTCCAGTCTAACCTCTGACCAACATCTACCCAGTCAGTCCAGGCCCTGTATGTTAGACAGGGAAATCTCCCTGAGAAATAAAGGAAGATGAATAAGTGAGGTACAATGAATAAGGAATGTATAAATTACAGAAATTGTATTTAATCTAGGGGAATTACATTCCAAATGTGAGCATCAGAAGGGAAGGAAAGCAGGAAAACAGCAAATATATAGGCATTTTTCTGAGGCTGCTAACACAAGCATGCAGCAGGGGAAGGAGACTGGGATTCAATTCCTGACTCTCTTTTTTTTTCATTATTTTATTTTCAACATGTTATTTTACCACAAGTGCCCCATTTTATTTTCTATTAAATGAATATAAAACAAAACAAAACCCTATTCTACTTCATAAAGTTATTTTAACCAAAAAATGCACTCATTCAACAACTATGTGAGCTAAACACTATTTTAGTTGCTGGGAACACAGCAATGAGCAAAACAAAATCTTCACCCTCTCAGAGCTTACCTCTTAATAGAAAGAGGCAGACAGTAAACAAATAAACATAAATAAATATGATATTTCAAAAAGCAATAAATGCTATGGGAAAGTAAAATAAAGTAATTTGATAGACTGATTGGTTCTTTAGGTCAGGAGGTCAGGGAAGGCTGTTTGAGGAGCTGACAACTGAGCTGATATATGAAGTGATAAAAAAGAAAAGACCCAGAAGGAGAACATTCTAGAAGGGAAGTCTGAGTACAGAGGCCCTCAGGTGGGAGAAATTTATTGTTTTGAGGAACAGAAAAGAGGGCCAGTGCAGCTGGACCTGAGTGACTGATGGGGAAAGAGGGGTCAGGTTGGCCCTATAGAAAAAAAATAACTACTCATAATGTGTCATCTATTTGGGCATACTTCACACATCTTACTAAATCAATAGCTCTATTCTCACTAGCTTACTCTGTCTTAGATCTCAGCCACGTATGGCATAATTTCTTATTAATTTTCCATGGTAAATGACTTCCTAGTACTCCTTCACATTTTCTGTGTTGTTCTTCACTCTTTGCCAAATAGGTGCACACAGTATCCCATAAAGAGACTCTATGAGGTTTTTCTGTGTGTTTTTTAAAATAATCACAGCAATTTATGTCTTGTGAGCCAGAGAGACAGGGTACTACAATGAATAAGCCATTGGAAGTTTGGAATCAGATGTTGAATTTGAATCCTATCTCTCTAAGGCAGTAGATATATTAATCTGGGCAAGTTAACTAGCTTCTCCAAGCCTGGGGCTTTTCACTAGAGAACAGACTTAACATACAGGATTGTGAGAATCTGTGAGTGCATGTATGTAAGGCACAGAGTGCAGCCCAGGGAAGGCACTCAATAAATTCTACCCGTAGGTGGTTCTTTATACACTGATGTTCCCTCTTTCTTCTGATTACTTCCTCCTATTCACTCAAGACTCACGTCATATGTCATCTTCTGGAGGATGGCTTCCCTAGGTTTCCAGGCTGATTTAAGAGCCCCATTATTTTATGGCTTACCACTTACCACACCATATTGAAAATTCATGTTTCCTGTGTCTACCCATCTATTCTAGTAGCTTCTTGATGGCAAGTAATGTGCTTCATTCATCTGTGCACCCCACGTACAGAGTCTAATATCTTGTACATAATAAATTCCCAACATGCTTGATAAATTCAACTATGAATTTTTCTTAACTGGGCACCAGCCACTGATCAATACTCTCTTACTTGGATACCTCAGTAGCTATCTGGAAAGAGCAGCCCTTGCTGGGGCTTGAAGAAAGGAAAGAAAAAGAAAACTATGCCACCCGAATAAGAAATAGCTTTAATTTGTTGTTTATAACTTAATGCATGTACATAATTGCACCATTTTCTGAATTGTGTGACATTAACTGTTTGTGATAACCCAAAGGAACAATCCTGTGATTGCTCCAATGCTTGATAAGTTTATCATTAAAGGAAGAAGCAGAATCCTTTAAAAGAGGAATTGAAAAAGAGAGGTTTCACCTAATCCCCAAAGAATGTTTGAAATCTGACTTTTCTAAGTCAGCCAGAAAGCAATGAAATGCCATTAGTTTTTAGCCTCTGAAATGATACTTCTAACCACTCTCACAAGTATCTGCTGACTGCACACCACCAACACAGTCTCCACTATAATGGCGAAGACGGTATCATGTGGGAGGGATATTATTTAAGCTGTAAGGACCCATATGAGAAGCTGTAGTTCAGGCAACCACATGTCTCGACAGGCAGGTGACAGTCGCAGGGAAATCTGGGAGGAATGGTGGCCTTTGGAGTTTTGCACTGTGGCTCGCCTCCCCTGGTCCATTCCCTCCCACTCCCTCTGCTTTCAGAGATAAGAGCCCAGTAATCTTAAACCAGCACCCGGTGTGAGAACCCATGCTGCTGTGAGAAAAATGTGGTCTGATTTTTTCACCCAAACATAATGGAAACTGGTTGGAAAGGCAGGAGATGCAAATCTCTACCTATTTATGGAAAACAGTACATCTTAGATTTGAAAATGCTTCCGTCCCCAAAGCCATTCATCCCCAAAGCTGAACAGTCAGACAAATGTCATGTTGCTTTCTGGGAGGCTGTTACACTCTCATGCCCTCTCTTGCAGATGTGGAAATGCAAAAATATCTTCTGACCTGAGCCTGGAAGCAGCTCTGCAGTAATTGAACTGAGGTAATAAAATGTGGTCTACAAATTGATTCTGCCTATCAGTAAAAAGCTCATTTAAATAAAATGATTGATACCAACTCAGGACAAAGAGTATTTTATTTATCCCCCAACAAATATATCTGTCTGTATTGCTAATGTCAGAGATTTGGGGAGGGGGGATAGCAAAGAACAGAAAAAGAAAGAAAAATCAAGAAGCAATCACAGAGGGTATTATCAGGGAAAAGTCTATTTGACATTCTGCTATATCGCCCAAACCCAGTTTTAAAAACCATGAAAATCTCTTTTGTACCATATTCCCTGTCCTAAGAAACTCACTGTACTGTTAACCTCTTTCCACACTCTGTGGGAAATCCCAGACAAGCTGAAACTGGATGAAATGGTCCAACTTCAGGGATTGTCTCACTATTTTACAGAGAAGTGTCCTTGCCTAATGCAAGCTGTCGGGGTTTTATTTATTCTTAATTTTTAAACTAGATGCCAAGGGCCTAGGAATTGAAGTAGGGTAAGCCTTTTGAAAATAATATATAATAATAAAAGCATAATATGCTAATTAGACTGGATGTCCTCCCGGACGTCCTTCCGGATGACCTTCCAGACAAAGCTGGGCTGCAAGGGAAGCCCGGGTCCTGGGTGCCAGAGGGAAGCCAGTGCCAGCAGCCGGGGGAAGGAAGGCCTACTCTTGCACGAATTTCGTGCATCGGGTCTCTAGTGTAAAATAAATGGTCCAAATTGGTCTGCTAGTGATCATTAGTGTGGAACCAGGTTCTATTTGTAATTTGCTCTTTCCACCTGCTCTCTGAAACTCATGTCTTCCCTCCCTAGAGAAATCACAAAACCTGTTGAATTGCAGTTGACTTGGAAATGAACTCTGGAGAAAATCCTCTAGATCAGCGGTTCTCAACCTGTGGGTCGCAATCCTTTTGGGGGTCGAACGACCCTTTCACAGGGGTCGCCTAAATACATCCTGCATATCAGATATTTACATTACGATTCATAACAGTAGCAAAATTACAGTTATGAAGTAGCAACGAAAATAATTTTATGGTTGGGGGTCACCACAACATGAGGAACTGTATTAAAGGGTCGCGGCATTAGGAAGGTTGAGAACCATTGCTCTAGATCTTTGTGTACCTTCTGCCTTCTCTTGAAAGCTTTCCTTCACCTCTTTGAGACCTAGAGTACGTTTGATGCAGATCTCTCCCTTTCTTGAAATTTTACGATCTGTAGCCCTTAATAATCACATAGTGTGCTGCATTTTTCTCTGGTGCTCCATCAGCCTGGCATTCCTAGATAATCTGTCAGCTTCTTGAGGGCAACAGCTATAGGTTACATCTCCCATCTAGCACTGTGATAGCACAATTACAGCTACTCAAAAAACACTTCCCCACAGATGGGATGTCTTTCCTTTTTGCTCCATTCCATAATATCTCAGGTTAGTTCATCCAATTTCAAACTTATGGCCCCTGGGCTGCTCTGCAGACCTGCCTGGGGTTGGCTTGCTTTGAGTTTCAAGAGAAAAAAATTTGAGTGTGTTGTCAACACTTAAGAGTCAGGAGACTTTATATAGCATTCTATTGTGGCTTCTCTTAAGAAACTGGATGATTTGGTAATCCTGGCCCTATTCTTGCACAGCTGCAATTCACTGGAGCTGGGGGATAGTAGCTGCCTGCCCTTTTATATGGGGCATGTTCTCAAACTCAATGACCCTAAGTTCCACTCAGCTTCATTTATTTATTTCCTGGCTGATTCCGAGGTATATAAGTTTGACCAATGTGCTTTACAGGAAAGTAAGAGTATTTTCCCTAGACCCTATCACTTGTAATATTTGTATTAGCAGCTGAGTCTAAAACCAAATCCACTGTCTCAAACTCTGGGAATATGCTGGCTTTTGTTCCCTCTGTCTCAGTTGCTGGCCTCACTACCTGATTTACCCAAGCCTCTGGGTCTCTCTAGCTATACTCCGTCCCTCAAGAAGTCCTGTCCATTCCACCCAGAAACATTTCCAAAATCCATCACTTCCTTGCGACATCCACTGCCCTGATTTCTGGCCTTTCATACTTCTAATCTTCTTAACTCATTCTTCGGTCTCTCCTCTTCAAATTCATCCTTCATGTTACACCAGTGGCACAGTTCTGACTTGTCACTCCTCTCTTTGAAAACTCCAAAATCTTCCCATTGCCTACAAAACCAAGTCTGAACCCCATGTCCTCTACCATTTGCCACCAGCATTATTTGTCTCATGAGGGCCAGACAAGCTCTGTGCATTACAAAGACAACTCCATCCTAGAAGACTACCTCTAATCTTCAAGACTGCCCTGTACCAGTACACTCCAAGGCTGAGTTCTAAGTGTGCAAAAACTTCCATGAGAATTAGGAAAAGGTATTGCCTCTTCTGGGTAAATGGATCATTTAAAGACCTAGAGAAAGGAACTCAAAGATGTCACGTTCTATTACAGTGGAATTCTATCCTGTAGGAACCCTGTCAGAGCTGCTCAAGGCCAATTGGAGTATGGAGGCCCTGTTCAGAGTACGCCTGATGTCCAAGGCCACACTGAACATGGGAATCTTAATCAGAAGTGTTCAAGGCTAAGTTGCTATATGCAGGTGTAAAAATCAAGGACACAGCTACATTATTATATGTACACTGTGCAAACGTGCCTCTCTATAACCCAAAAGACTGATGTCACTCTTCTGGCCATAAGCCTCTTTTATCTAAGTTAGTATTTAAGTATGTTACTGACCAGCCAGAAGGTAGTCTGCTCCTATATAAGGCTGGACTGCTTAGTGTGAGACTACTGTTATGTGAGGTTCTAGCTCCTATGATGGCTCCTATATAGCTATTACTGCTATTACTGCTTTGTAGGAAAGATGTACCTAGCCAATGTTTGGCTACCATATAGGATTTTACTTTGAAGAACTGCTTTTCTAATAGCTCCTGTCCAAGCAATGGCTACTTGGGCTACAATAAAGACTCTCTTACATACCCACAACTTCTCACAGCTTCTCCATTGAATACCTTGCATCCAAGAAGGTCCAGTTCCTGGCAGAGGGGCTCGGACCCGACAGTGGCATAGTCAAGCAGGATAAAGGACCTAGGGTTTAAGGAGTAAGTACTTCAACAATGGCGCAGTGAACAGAGGATAAACGAGGAACTGTGTTCCCAACATATCCACAATGATTTGGAATGGGAACGTTACTTCCAAAAAGGATAGAACTTTCCCAAAACCTCTTGAATCATTTCAATCAAGCACCAATATTCCCTAAGTAAAATCTGCCCTTTGTGAACCTCAGTTTCAGTCATTACTCTGATTTGGGGGTCCTGAAGAATTCAATTTGGAGACTTCACTGGGAAAGAAAAGTTATGGTTGGTTTCTTACTTTCAGAAAATAGAATAAAGCTAATGTGCCTTTTAGGAATCATACTGGTTATATTCTGATTTATATGTGTTTGGTTTGATTTTTAACAAGATTTGATTTTTAGTGGCTAAATTGTTAAGTACATGAAAAGTTCTTACAACTGGCTGAGAAAAGTATTGTTTTCAGACCTCCCATCCCTTGCTCAGCTTTCCATTTCTGTTAATGGGCTTAAAACTAATTAGAGTAAATTAATTCTTCAGAATGATAACAATTGCCAGGAAGTCGCACACTAACACTTTATTCTTAGAGATGATAGCTTCCTGGGGTTGGGAAGCAATTACAACTTCTTAATGATCTATGGAAGGAAAGGAGACTGTATTGGTATCAATTTTGTTTTATTTATTTGTCTCAAAAACATTTAATGAATTTAAGGGGAAAATTATACATCTCAATAAAAAGTGATTACCCTCTCTCACCTGTGCTCACCCTATGGTCACAAGTGGCTCATTAGACTGGCCTTACAGCATTTGGGACAGTGAGAAAACACTAAAGAAAATTGTGATGGGTAATGGTTGTTATTTATTCATGAGCACTTTTCTTTCATTTTAATTATGCAAAATTCTGGGATGTCATCAACATATGGGAGTCCTGGAAAACATTCAGCTTACCAACTTGAAAGGACAAAAGTGGAAATGGCTGAGTCACCCCTCCCAGATGAGGGGATCCAACCTTGATCTTGACCACTCTCTGTTCTTTGACTCCATTTAAATGCTATTCAGCTGAATTATTTGCTCTGCTGTCCAAGTATCTCTAGTTGGACAAAAAACATTAGCATTTAAGGTCAAGAATCCTCAATATGTCTATGCTATGGATGGTCCAAAGGCTGAAGAAACTGTCATGTCAACTCATCTCCAATATCTCTCTTGAATATGTTCCTTTTTGCCCATCTCCATAGCTAGAGACCTACTAGCAGCCCATATCATCCCTCACCGTCTCTTACCATCCTACATCACTCTGAGCATGCATGGTCAGCCTCAGACTAATCTCAGCATTCCATCTCCTATCTATTCTCCACATTACAAACTGAGTGATTCCCCCCCTACAACACAGGTCTTATCACCACTGTCATCACTGAAATTATATTATTATAACTAAAGTACCAGTCAAGTCTTAGTTGCAAGCAAGAGAAATGAACTCTGGCTAATTTAAGCTGTACTTAATGCATACTGGATAGTTTTCATATTCCCAAGGAAGTCCAGAGAATCTGAAGTTACACAGTCAGGAATCCTTTCTTCTCAGGGATGGTCTGATGAGGGCACATAGCCTCCAGACTCTGCAGTTTGCACAGTTTGCACTTCTGAGGCAGGGCTTTGGGTTTTGCTGCTACAAGTGCTGCTTCTGCTGAGTATGATCACAGGCAGCTGCCACCACTAGCACCACTTTCACCAGAAAGAAGTCTGCATGGGTAGTACTTCACTGTATAATGTGGCTCAGACTCAATGTCTATCTTAAATGCATGCAATTCATGAAACCTCAGCCAGGTGCCCATTCCTATTTGCATGGAGTGGGGGGGGAAGCTGGCATTGCCAGCCTCTAAAATGGGCCGTGACTCATAAGGTGGGAGACTTTCCAAAATAAGGAAAGATATTCAGATGTTGGGTGGCTAAAAATATTGACTAATGTCTACGTTAAAATCATTTATTTAGCACCTACTATATGCCAAAGACCTTATATACATTATCTTCATAATATCTCAACAAAACAAGTATTGTTTGTCCATTTCAGAAATTTGAAAATAAAATCCTGAACTTTCAGTATTGAGAAGAAAAATGATAAAAACTTAACTCAACTGGGGAAATTTATTGGATCATATCATTAAAATGTGAGGTCAATGATAGCAAGACTAGTTTGTCCCATACAATGATGAATCCAGAATGCCCTTATGGTGTCTGGCCCAGATAAGGCACTCAGTGAACCCTCTAGAGCCACTGGCTAGAATCAGGGGCTCAAAAGATGGCATTGTAATTCAGCATCACCCTACTTCTCTGTTCTGCACCATGTTTTATACCCTTCCTGATTCTATTCCCAAAGGCAAAAGTTATATCTTTTCCATCATCTCCTTCTATATATACCAGAATTAAGTCTCATTGTCCGGGCCTAAGTTACATGCCATCTGTGACCAATCACTGAGGCCAAGGTGGCAGAATGCTCAATTGGCCAACCCAGAGTCATGTAACCATTTCTGAACTTTTAGAAAAAGCAAACTGAACTATGCAGACATTCCCCCCAAATGAGGTTTAGAGTCTTTTACCTTTAATAAAAGCAGATGAAATGACACTGGACAGGTGAAGTCAGCAAACACCCACTGCATAAGCACAGTTAGTTCTACACTGGTATAACATTTTCAGCCTTTAATTTATTCAACTTCCAATTCCCTCCTTTGAGTCTTCAAGGATACCACCAAAACAACACAAGTTTTATCATTAAGGGAAGGAAACTGAAACTGAAGATCAGAGAGGGTGAGTGACTTGTCCAAGGTCACATAGTTAAGCAATAGCAGAGCCAGTACTTGAAGCTGAAGCTTCTATTTTTACCCAGTGCCTTTTCTCCTGGGCCATGGCAATCTTATGAAAATATGAGAGGGTGGGGAGAATTAGTCTTCTCAAGAGCAGACAATCTTTGAACTGAAGAACCTGTGTTCAGGTAGCAACTCCATTACGAGTAGGCTTTATTTTTTCTTAAAATAATCCATGTAATTAATTTAGATCAGCTGTTTAGTTAAAGCAACATCTTACCATCTTCACCATTTGCAGCCACATTGCTGATTGGTGCCTTTCATATCTTACTTAGGAGAGGATGTTGTACATCCTCTGTAATAAATTTGACATTTTAGATGGCAACAATTGGCTAGAAAATTGGCCCCTTGAGACTAATAGCCCAGCAGTATTTACATGTAATTATACTGTCCAAGAATTTAAATTTGTTGGGCATACAAGTTATACTGAGTGAAAAGAGCCTGAACCATGAACCCTGGACTCAAGTGCTAGATATTTGCATGAGCATTGGATTCTGGAACATTCTTTCCAATACTTAAAGATAATTCCCCATAGCGGAGTGTATTCTGCAACAAATTTAGATAATGTTTTGCTATGTGTGGCACTAATTACTCTGCAAATGTTACAAGTGGGCTCTTTTCTGGTCCCTGCACTGTCATTTTTGTCATCATTCCATAGCTCTGATTGCCTGCCTCCTGAGTCATGGGTCATGCATGAAATAGCAAGTTCCCCTGGATATTCCCACTGATCCAGCTCTTTCCACTCAATGGCCTTGTGATCCTGCTGGTTGAGAAGGGCAATATGGGCACCATCAGCCCCCTCCCTCTTTTTTTTGGACAAATTAAGAAAATAAAATCTAGAGAAATTCAATGATTTAGCCAATGATGTACAGCTAGACCATGGAGAGATTATCTGATTTTCCAACTACATAGTCCCTATCATCATGTGCTTATTTATCTTTTCATTTTACATGATTACTGAGTGCCAACAACATGCCAGGCATTGCATTTAGGAAGCTACTTTAAAGAAGCTTAATTCTAATGGGAAACACAGCAAATTAGTAAGCAAATTAATAATAGAAAGAATTCCAATTTGAGCTAAGAGCTATAAAGAAAATGATGTGATAAAAAGTGACTGACAGTGGAGAAGAGTACTGATTCAAACAGAGTAGTTGGGAAGGGCTCAGGGAAGACCAATGAACTGAAATATAAAAAGAAACTGGCCATAGAAGGAACCAGGGAAATAGCATTGGGGGAAGTAGAAACATGTGTACTAAGGAATAAATGTCCTAGTACACAAAAGAGCTCAGGATGTTCTGAGAACCTACAGGAGGCCAAGGTGGTTGGTGAATGGTTTTTAGATATAGTCTATATAGGACTGGCCATTTGCTGATAGATGCGACACAGAAAGAGGGAGAGAGATCACAGAGTTTTCCTATATTATCTTCTTGAGAAGCCGGTACCTGATGCTTTCTTTGATTAAAATGGGAAAGTCAGCAAGAGGAACACATTGAGATGGCATCTGGGAATTAGGAACTCCATTTTGGACATGTAAACTTTGTGAGATTCTTATAAAACAACTAATTTGAGACATCAAAGAGGCAGTTAGTCATATAGGTTTGAAACCAGATGCAGAGATCTCTGCCTTCAATGAGTGTGACTGTTAGCTTCTATAATAGTCAAAATCTGATCATGTTAAGACCTGAAATGGTGATACTTAACCTAGAAAATATGAGTAATGGCTTCCATTGCTGCTTTTTCCTTTCCATATCCAGGGAAGATACTGGACAATTAGAGAAACCTGTCTTGATTCTCAAACAGGTGCTTTTACAATATGTTATAACAGAGACCTTTCTTACTCTTGGGAAATATTGTAAAACATGGGATTTGGAGTCAGGCTTCCTAGGTTTGAATCTTAACTATGATTCTCAGTTATCTCATCCATTGATTGGGGATCATTATATCTATGTCATATAGTATTTTGGAAGATTGAATTTAGATAAAGTATATTAGGTGTCATGGCAACTTATACATAGTAAGAGCTAAAAAAAATATTATCATTATCAGTCATTCATTTTGGCTATGGATCTCAATTTTTTAAAGAACTATATTTTAAAGAGCTCTTATTTGCAAGTGACAGAACACCAACTCAAAACTCACTCAAACAGAAGGGACTATATGAATCATAACTGAAAAGCTAAGGGCATGGAGCTCTGACTGGCCAGAAGCTCAAATGATGGCATAAGGACACATTTCTCTGCTCCCTTCTGTGTTGTGTTCATTCTCAGGATGACTCCTTTTCAATAACAAAATGGCTATTGGTTCTGCAACCCCAGCAATTCCAATTAAAGTGCTGAGACTGATTCCCACTGTCAGAGTCCTTGAGCCAAACAATGTGGCCATGGAGATAGAAGAGGGAGAATTTTTTAGCTCTTGTGAACCCAGAGTGAAGAACAGGTGGTTCCCAGATGAAAATCAAGGAGTAGTTACCAAAGAAAGGAGATGTGATTTCTGTAGGTGCTTAAAAAGAAGAGAGTTAGTACCAAGCTAGTTCTTAGAAGAGTTTAGAGCAGCCGTGGGCAAACTATGGCCCGCGGGCCGGATCCGGCCAGTTTGAAATGAATAAAACTAAAAAAAAAAAAAGACCGTACCCTTTTATGTAATGATGTTTGCTTTGAATTTATATTAGTTCACACAAACACTCCATCCATGCTTTTGTTCCGGCCCTCCGGTCCAGTTTAAGAACCCATTGTGGCCCTCGAGTAAAAAAGTTTGCCCACCCCTGGTTTAGAGCATCAACAAATGATTAAAATATTATTTCATAAAGGCTAAGTCATATTGTGCTGAGAGGATTGGGGACACTCAGAAGAGGATACACACATTTTGCTAAAAGGAATAGAAAAATATCAGGAAATAATTTTGCCAACAGAGACAGTATTATTAGAATTTAGAAAAATTAAAGTAGCTATTCATTAGCTCTCCTACTTCTGGGCATCCCTTCTCCTTGAAGAAGCTATATTTATAAGGTTATTGACAATAAGGAATTGAGACGCTTACTATGCATTAACAATGGGCTGTGACTTCTTCCTATTTGTCTGGAAAAAGGTTAATGCCTTTACCCAGACCTGATTTCCCCAACCCTGTATACCAAGAAGTTTGAAGTTTCTTTTGATACTTTCCTCTCCCACACCCACTATATCCACTCAATCACTAAATGCTGACAAAGTTACTGTCTAATTATCTCACAGCCTATCATTTCATCTCCACATACAACTCCACTCCAAGTCACCATCAGCTATAACCCAGATGACTATTTAATAGAAATCTAGATTATCCTGTAGATGTTGTTACTCCACTGGTTACATCTCTTCAATGGCTTCTTCCTTACTCTGAAGAGAAAAATTACAATCCTTTCAGTAGCCCCCTAGGATCCCTAGGATCCAGCCCCCACTTATTTCTTCAGCCTCAATTCATGGTATTTTCAACCTCATTCTCTAAGTTCTAGACATGTTACCCTTCCCCGCCTTGTAAGTTATATTTTAGTGCCTTCCAACCTCAGGAAATTCATTTAGTCCATTAATTCTGGCCACCTCTAATCTTTCCCCACTTTCTCCTATATCTTATTAAATTCTATGTGTCATTCAGGTAAATATTCAGTTAACACTTCTTCAAGAAGTCCTTCCTGGAGCCACCCAGACTAGATGAATTCCCAATAGAAGCTATAATAGCTCCCAATATTTCCCCTTCAGAGTAATTATCACCATTATAATTAAACTAGAGGCCTGGTGCGCAAAATTCTTGCATTGGTAGGGTCCCTAGGGCTGGCTGGCAATCAGGGGCTATCAGGGCCTTCCAGCTGCCAGCCGGGGCCTCCTTTCCCTGGCTGCCGGCTGCCAGCCAGGGCCTTCCTTTGTTCCACGCTGCCCCCTGGTGGTCAGCACATGTCATGGCGAGCAATAGAACTCCCAGTCTCCCGGTCGAACTCCCACAGGGACACTTTGCATATTAGCCTTTTATATTTATAGATAATTACATGCTCATAAGCCCATTATACTCCCTGAGGGGCAAGAACTGGGTTGTCTTGTCACATTCTTGTATCTTCAGTGCCTAGGAAAGGGCCTGCCATGCTTTACTCGCTCCATGAATATCTGTGGGATGAATACATGAATTGTTGCCCTGGTCTGCCCCCATCTGGATAGAGCAGATTGTTGTTTCAGGGTAGGCTCATTTGCAAATGCCTAAAAATAAAAATGAAATGCAAACAAAATGTTCCTGTCAGAATGAAGCTGCTGAGAAAGATCAGTGTAAAAAGCTGATCCCAAGCAAAAGAACATGGAAACCTAATACTCCTTAAATAGCTTCTTAAATACAGTCATCAATCAAAAGTCATGTCTTTGTGGATCTTCATTACATGGGGAACCTACTGAAAAATGCACGGCCTATTACTGCAAAACACACAGAGCAGTACCTTGCAAAGAATTTACAGAAATAAGAGGACTCAGACACAACTGAGCACAAGAAGTTACAGTCCTGTTGTCAATGAGAGGCAATAATTGAAGTCACCCACTAAAGACTGTTTTTGATAACATCTTGGCCATCTAAAAATATTAGCTGAAGGCCATAATGGAAAAGCTGATAAGCCCTCACTTTTTAGCACAAGGAGAAGCAGCAATCTACCTCGTGGACTGAGTCAGTAACTTGAATAAAAAGCCATCAGTTACTAAGCCTGTGCAATGCCCTGTTGGGACCTCTCAAAGAAACAGAAGATCAGACCATGACCACAAAATCCCTATGCTCAGATAACACATGAAATATTAACCTGGAATAAATCACCACACTCTTATTAATGCTAAATTCGGTCTAAAAGAACAAATTATGATTTGTTCTTTTGGGTTGTTTAATCAGACTGGATTCTGTCACACTAGATATGTATAAGAAATTAAAAATGTATCACAGGCACAACTGACACAAGCTCAACAGAGAGTTCTGCAAGGCAATGTAATGAAGCAGAGAAAGCTAGGCAGGAACCAGGGACTGGGACTGAATTTTGGGAAAGGGCTTTGGCCAAAGACATGGAACATATGAAGGCAGAAATACTGGTAGCAACAATAATTATGATAATCACTTAGGATCCCCCAAGCACTTTCATATCATTTATCTCATTTAACCAACAAGGTGGCTCATAGAAGGGAGAAAGCATAGGCATGAATTGGTCATGATAGATGAAAGTTAGGAGAGTTCAATTATCATAGAAGCTGGAAATGACCAATCTCCCCCATTCATCTGGTCCTCTTATCATTCTTTCCCACGATATCTCTACTTGAGAACCTCCACTGTGTCTTCATTTCTCAAAATGTCTATGTCTTCACTCCAAAGGCATCCATTACTACCCACACCCTCCCAGGATGAACTCCCTTCCCACTGTTTCTTAGGACTTTCCCACCACCTTGTAGGCCCCATACTAAAGTACCATCAATATGATACCCTCATGCCTTCCCCAGGCCAGCCCTCCAGTCTACTGCCTTCTCTTCCCTGCCCATCCAAGGCTTAGTTTAACTACCACTTCTCCCAGAAGGGTTTTCCTGACTACTCGGTCCTCTTTGTTTTCTGAACAACTAGAACATTGCATTGTTAAGCATATAACTATAATGTACTCTTAGATATTGTTTTAAGTGATTTTATCTATTCATATGTGTTTGTCTTTAGAACTAGACAACTTCAGGGGCAGAGACAGTATCTTATGTCTCTTCATTGTCCCACAGAGTGGTTCATTCTGCACTGAGCTCACAATAGTGCTGAACATATTTGTTCTCTGATTAATCCCCCTTCTTTTCATGGCTATGTGTTGAGAAAAACCTTAGTAGAACAGATTAAAATCTGCAGGGTTTCATACAACAGAATTTTGGAACTAATTTCAATTATTCCCTTGACATTGCCTGCATAATATCCTCTTCATTATTTTTTAAAGTCAGTTTATATTTTAATGTAGCAATAGAATACTGAGAAGCTCCCAAGAGTAAAATTATCATCAAAGAGAAACTCCCCACACTAAATTAAAGCTATTTTGGATAGATAAAGGTTCAAGGAAAAAAAATGAGTGATGACTGGTCTCAAAAAAGCTCTGACGAGAAAAGCAACGCACAGATTGGAAGACCTGGCCTCTGTGCTTGCTTTTCCAAAGTGCCCATGACGCCCAGAAAACCAGTAAGCAGCTTTCTGAGCATCTAATTAATATAATATCTCACCATCTGCATGCACCATGTTCTAATTTGTTCATTCTGTGACGCTATTCACGGACATGCCCTTCTACGTGGCTTTCTGACTCCAACCTTGCCCCTTCAATCCATCCTCCTTCCCAGATCCAATATAATTTCTCTAAAATGCAGGCATGATCACATCAACTGCCTATTGAAATCCCTCAATGATTCTTTATCACTTTAAATATAAAGTCCATATTCATTAGATGGTGTATAAGACCCTTAAGAATCTACTTCCTAATCCAATGTCCCCTTTTCACTCCAAAACTCCAGTCAGACTGAACTTTATTTATTTACTGCACTATCTCATCTTCAAGCTTTGACATATGATTTTTTTTTTACCAAGAATACTCTGCCAATCACCAAACCTTTTACATAACTTTTTAATTCTTTGGACCTAAACTTCTGACTCCCAATTCTAATTTAGATGCCTAACTTAGGTTCTCTGATATACACTCTATATGTCCCTCCACTGTGGTGCAGATCACATTGGGCTGAAATTTTCCAGTTACCTTTATGTTCCATTAAGACTATAATCTCCTTTTAGACAGAGACTGTGTCTTTCTAACTGAAGTATTTCCAGGGCCAAGCACAGTTCTTAGCCTATAGTATAAATGCTTAGTAAGTAGTTGGAAGGGAGAGAGGGA
>NW_005371920.1:1319768-1325405 GCF_000412655.1 Myotis brandtii | reverse complement strand
GGGAGGGAGGAGAAGCAAGGGAGAGAAGGATTGAGGAAGTCAGGAAAGAAGCAAAAATAAAAAGGGAGGAATGAAGAAGAAGGGAAAGAAATTATCACTATGGGGCGAACAAATGAATGCCATAGTTTTTCCAGAAGATGTAGGCATTTCCTGGGTGATAATAAACTCACCAGTTTCTGTTGCAGAAAACACTAAAACTCCCTCCATGAATGAAGTATAGATATAAAATTTCTAGATTTTAAGCAGCTGTTCTTTTTAGCAAAATATGTGCAAATGGGTAATAAGCTTGGTAGGTGTGAACATGGAATACAACACTGCCAAAGGAGATTTATTTTGAGATCTGAGACCCCTATGCTAGATGCATGTAACTTATTTACTTCCCAAGAATGGAATTTCATTTGAATTGGAAAAAGTAATCTCAAATCATGTTGCATATATTTTGCTAGAATGTGCATCAACTGCCTAAGCATACTGCTACATTCAGCTAACTTTTTTTTTAGCAAGATGTTCTCAATGAAAGATTGGATTGCTTTACATTCCTGTGCATGCTCCTAAGCTTGCTGCAGCCTGTAACTAAGTGTGTGAAAATGATCACTAGTCTATGGACCACATGTTGAATAACAATGCATACAGCCTTCTCCCCTTCTGTTGATATCTTTTAAGAACAGCACTGTTCTCCACACTTTAGGTCCTTTGGATAGCATTTATTTGGTGAGTTCTCATCCTTCAGTCCTCAAGTGTCCATCACCTCCTTAGAGAGGCTTCCCCTGACTTCCCTACCTAAAGCAGCACCCTCAACCTCCAACCCAATTGCTTCTTTATATCTTTCATGTACAGTGGGGCCTTGACTACGAGTTTAATTTGTTCCGTGACAGAGCTCATAACTCAAATTACTGGTATGTCAAATCAAAAAGTGAACGAGTGAGACACGTGATGCTGGGCTGATGTTGTGGCATTCACTGTGACGTTCGCTGCGCCAACTAGCGGTGGGGTATCTGAAGCTGGCTTGTAACCCGAATTTTAGCTCGCAACTCAAAGCAAAAAATCGGCCGAGAGACGGCTGTATCTCGAAAAACTCGTTAGTCGGGACACTCGTAAGTCAAGGCCCCACTGTACTTATCACAATTGCCAGTTATCATATTTGCTTTTTTCCACTTGTTTATTATATGTGTGTCACTGCTATCTGTCCCCTAAAAAAAATGTGCTTAGTACATAGTAGATGTACAATGAGTATTTGTTGTATGAACAACTTAACAACTGTGAGGTGGGAGTTATAATTACTTTTTTAAAGATAAGGAATTGAACTCATGGAGTTTAAATGTCTCTCAAAGTAGCAATCTTTTACAGTTTTGTTTTACTTTCAAGTTAAGAAGCAATTTCATAAATGAGCTTTTAATATTATATATTAAGTAGTACAACATCTGTGGTGAGAAGGGAACTGTCAATCAAAGAGAATGAGTGACTAGCTCAGCATCATTCATAACTGATAGAGGGCAAAACAACAAAGTCATGTCTTCTAAATCCAAGATTAGTGTCTATTAAAGTAGATAGCATGACCACCTAAAAGTCCTTTAGAAGGCCCTCCAAAAAGTGATATATCTGTTTTTAAGAGGATACAGAATGCTAGGGCAAAACTTTATTGGAAGTAGGGGTCGTAGGGTGTTAGAGAGATGGGGAGAATCTTGATTCTGCTTTTCTTGGGTAGCACAATGCAATAAAAAGATCATGAGCTTTCCCCAGCTTCACATGCCACCTACTCCACGTGACAATGGGCCAAAGGCTTAACCCATCTGAATTACTATCAGTAAAATAGTGGTAATATCAATTATCTCCCAGAGTAATTGTGAAGATTAAGCAAAACTATGGAAGCAAAGTCCCTTGAATGATGTTTGGCAAAGTGGGTGCTCAGCCTCAGTACATGCTACTTCCCTTCCCTTTCTTCTTGCCCCACCTCTACATTAAAAAGCAATGGCCATGACCATAGTCACTGTATTATAACTCACTGCTCTTAGACCTTTTCTCAGTCTACACAGGGGAGCAAATCATAATGGGTGAGGACAGATGTAGATAAATGCTCTATAAAGTTTAGTGCTCAGTATTGGTTTTACCTTCACTGGACACTCCTGGTGGCGTTAGAAAAGGACTTCACAGGTAGGAAAGGTCAGCTCAGAAAACTTAAGACTTCATTTAACTATAACTACCACAGGCCCAAATGACAAAAAAAAAAAAATACACTCACTTTTCTGCCTCCAAAGTTTTCTTAATGTGGTTCATCAAATTTATAAAGGCCTAAGGGGCACCAGGCTTCTGACACACCTGACACACCTGTGGTCATGGACATGCCCCTTAATGCTGGTTTCCTCAGCCCTTCATGGGCTATTCCTATCCCATTGTAAAAGGTATAGGGGGAACTGAGTATCTTTAAAATAGGACTCCTTAACTTAAGGTCTGCGGCTATTCTTCACAGATCCAAGACTCTCTGAAGTTTTACACAAAACTGTGTGTACATGTATAACAGTAGGATTTCTCCAAGTATAAGTGTCCTTTGCTTTCACTGGATTATCAGCCCCTTGAATTGTTACTCAAAAGAGATAAATAACAGATTCAGAGATTTTTAGCCACTGATTGTTTTGTATAAAAGGTATCTATCACTCCACTAAGACCTCAAAGTTTTGGAAAATTATTTATTAGTTTCAAAGGTACTTTGTTACTTGAAAATAAATGTATCGCTTTTGAAAGACATACGAGATTTGCTGATTAGTGATGGAGTAAAATATTTATATACAAGGATGTGTATTAAACTTTTCTCTATAGGAAAAAGAAAATTAGGAAACAACCCAACTAGTCAACAATGAGAAGATGGTTAATTAAATAAATTATATTCTATCTATACAAGGGAATATAGCCCATGAATACCATAATTTCAAGGCCCTTTAATGAAACAGGAAAATATCCACTATGCAACAAAAAAACAAAATATAAAATTGTAAAGACAATAAAATTCTAATTCTATTTTTAATATTTAGAAGTAGTTCTCAACTGGGGGCAATTGTGTACCCCAGGGGCATTTGGCAATGTCTGGAGACATTTTTTATTCTTATGAGTGGGTGAGGGGAGGGAGATTCTGCTGGAATTTCTACTCTGCTCAGTAGAAGCCAGGAAAGCTATAAACATTCTAGAATTCACAGGACATCCCCAACAACAAAGAATTATTCTGTCTAAAATGTTAATCATGCTAAAGTTGAGAAAAATCCCTGATATGTAGGAGAATCATTGGAAGAAAGTATATTCCATTTATAACAGTTTAATTATTGATTCTAGAAATTTCTGTAAAAGTAACAAGTTTCCTTTTTTTTTTAATTGATTGATTTTTAGAAAGGCGGGTAAGAGAGAGAAACACTGATTTGTTGTTCCACTTATTTATGCATTCATTGGTTGATTCTTGTTTGTGCCCTGATGGGGATCCAACCCACAACCTTGGTATAACAGGAGGATGCTCTAACTAACTGACCTATCCTGCCATGGCAAAAAGTAACAAATGAAAATATGCTCATTGCAGATTTAAAAAGTCTGCAATGAGCATATTTTCCTTTATAATCAGACAAACATAACAAAGAAAAAATCCAAAATTTGCCTTTTCCTCTTTGAAATAAGTCAATCAGTAATGAGGTCAGCATAGGCACAAGCAGGAGGATCAACAGAGCATGAGTATGAATTATCATGGGGTTTTGTTTCTGCTCTGAAACTCCTAGGGGAATGAAGGGGGTAATGCCATCAGCCACCTGGGGTGTTAGGAATAAAAAACAGCATGCTACTGCCTGCTCCAGTTTGCAGGCTCTATCTGCCCTTCTAGCTCCTTCTGGGTTCATTGTTTAAATTCCTGAAAGTGTGGTATTATAGGTTATTTGTTTTCTTTTTTCAAATTTTAATTAATGTTGTTTCAAAAATGTTTTTATAACAATGAATAAAAATAATAGCTGTTGAAAGAAAATAGCATGCTATTATGTGATTCAGATACTTATCTTCATTTTCAGTCAAGAGAGGCAATCACAAGAGAGTCAGAAATAAGGACCAATGGTTGCTCTGAATGAATTTCTAAAGGATCCTCAGAAAATTCTGATGTCCCCTGGGAGGTGTATCCTCGAATTTCTTAGGGACTCAACAATTTGGAGTACACATAACTTTCATATTTTACATTCTTCATCTGTTTATCTCTAGATCAGGGGTCCTCAAACTACGGCCCGCGGGCCACATACAAATACAAATATTGTATTTGTTTCCATTTTGTTTTTTTACTTCAAAATAAGATATGTGCAGTGTGCATAGGAATTTGTTCATAGTTTTTTTTTAAACTATAGTCCGGCCCTCCAACGATCTGAGGGACAGTGAACTGGGCCCCTGTTTAAAAAGTTTGAGGACCCCTGCTCTAGATGCTACATACACCACAATTAAAAACTCTTGAGACACTGCAATTGCCCCTTTAACAAGAGCAACAGCCTTTTTCTATTTTCAATTGACAAGATTTCCTAAGCTGAGTCAGAAAGCACTTTCACATAATGTTCCAAGAGAAAAGGAAAACATAAATGTGTATTTCCTTTTCCCATAAAGTCCACTCTACCACATAAATTTACCAGTAATATAGATATAAATTATGATTCCCAATAAACAATTTAAAACTAATTAACAATTTAAGACACATATATTATTTAACTATATTTACTTTTTCTATTTATATAACTAAACTTCCTCTGCTACACAGAATTATTTCCAGATTTGTTATCCCTAAAATTGTGGCAAAAGAAAAACAGAAGGGCCTCTTACTAGAATAGATAAATCTCATGTTTCCACAATTATGTCTTTTTATTGAGCACTAGAGGCCTGGTGCACAAAATTCATACACTCGGGGGGAGGGATCCCTCAGCCCGGCCTGCTCCCTCTCACAGTCTGGGAGCCCTTGGAGGATGTCCGACTGATGGCTTAGACCTGCTCCCCAGGGAGCGGGCCTAAGCCATCAGTCGGACATCCTTAGCGCTGCTGTGGAGGCAGGAGAAGCTCCTGTCGCCACCACTGCACTCACCAGCTGTGAGCCCAGCTTCTGGCTGAGCGGCGCTCCCCCTCTGGGAGCACACTGACCACCAGGGGCAGCTCCTGCATTGAGCATCTGCCCCCTGGTGGTCAGTGTGTGTCATAACGACTGGTCATTCCACTGTCGGGCCGAAACCAGCTCTCAGATATCTGAGGAGTCCCAGATTGCGAGAGGGCGCAGGCCAGGCAGAGGGACCCCACCAGTGCACCATCAGGGCCAGGGAGGGATGCAGGAGGTTGGCCAGCTGGGGAAGGGCCGTGGGAGGGCTACAGGTCTGTCCGGCCCATCTCACAGTCCTGATCGGCTGGACCCCAGCAGCAAGCTAACCTACCATTCGGAGCGTCTGCCCCCTGGTGGTCAGTGCAGATCATAGCAAGAAGTTGAGCGGCCTTACCATATCATTAGCATATTATGCTTTGATTGGTTGAACGGCCAACTGGATGACCAGACACTTAGCATATTAGGCTTTTATTATATAGGACTAGAGGCCCGGTGCACAAAAATTTGTGCACTCGAGGGGGTCCCTCAGCCCGGCCTGTGCCCTCTCGCAG
>NW_005371920.1:1299658-1319401 GCF_000412655.1 Myotis brandtii | reverse complement strand
GGCAGCTCCTGCATTGAGCATCTGCCCCCTGGTAGTCAGTGTATGTCATAGTGATCAGTCATTCCCAGTCGTTCTGCTGTTAGGGTCAATTTGCATATTACCTTTTTATTATATAGGAGTGCCTGGCCAGCCTGGGTGAGGGGCTGATCTCTGTTTGCAGGCAAGCCACAGCCCCTTCAGGGTGGGGGTCCCCCCTGGGGTGCCTGGCCAGCTTGGGTGAGGGGCTTATGGCTGTTTGCAGGCTGGCCACAGCCCCTTCAGTGTGGGGGTCCCCACTGGGGTGCCTGGCCAGCCTGGGTGAGGGGCTGAGGGCCGTTTTCAGACTGGCCACACTCCCTTCAGGGTGGCAGGTCCTGCTGGGGTGTCTGGCAAGTCTGGGTGAGGGGCTGAGGGCCGTTTTCAGGCTGGCTAAGCCCCCCAACAGGGACCCTCACCCCATGAGGGTTTGGCCAGCCTGGGTGAGGGGCTGATGGCTGTTTGCAGGCTGGCCACAACCCCCAGCCACCCAAGCTCCCAGTGGAGGCTGGCTGGAAGCAGGTATCTGGGATTTATTTGTCTTCTATAATTGAAACTTTGTTGCCATGAGCGGAGGCCTCAGCCGGCTCAGGGCTGGCGGGAAGCTTGGCTTCCTCCATCACCTGGGCAACCAAGCTTCCGGCTTGCTCCAGCTCCATGGCTGCTGGCCGCCATCTTGGTTGGGTTAATTTGCACATAGTTGCTCTGATTTGCTGGCGGGCATGGCTTAGGGCGTAACAAAGGTACATTCAATTAGCATCTTTGTCTTTTATTAGTGTAGATGTTTCATGAAGGAATAGAGTATGAGGAATAATGTTACCTTGCATAAAAGAATAATGTTATTGTACATGTCTATCTATCTCATAGGCCTATCATATGACAGATGTGATAATCCAGATGGAGAATTACATTAAGCCTGATGACTCTATCCAGCAACCTATTATAGGACCCAAAGGCAGCAACTCTAAAAGATGGAAGCAGTGACCAGTGATAAGATTACTTTTGATAGGTAGGAACCGCAATAGCTAACTTTATCTGACAAGCTGTCAATTCCTTGGGCCTTAGTATTGTGTTTTTTCTTTGGGGATTGCAACCTCCAGCTCAATCAAAAAAAGCTAATTAATAATAAACTCTGTTAGAGGGAATTAGAACTGACAACTTAATTCTGTATTCAGTTATGACAACTTTTGTGCTGAGAAATTTCACCATGTCCCATCAGTAAATCTGCGATTACATTAACTGAGGTGACCCAAATAATTACCCCTAAATATGTCATGTGTAGGAACCTATCCCTACAGATATATTCACATATATGCTATGCCATATATTTCAGAATTATTTGCAAATTTAAAAAAATGAAAAACTTCTGAATGTCAATTAATTACCAGTAGGGTAAATGTTAAATAAATTAGAAAGCAATGAAACTGTTACTAAATACATTAAGTCAGAATTTTTGTCAGTTTTCTTGACAACACCAGAGGTTTGCCTAACTTTTCCTGTAAAGGAACAGACATAACTATTCCAGGTTTACACACCATAAGTTCTGTATTATAATTGCTCAACTCTGCTTTTATAACACAAAAGCAGCCATAAACAATATGTAAACAAATGAGTATGGCTGTGCTCCAATAAAAGTTTACTGCAAAACACAAGACAGGCTAGATTTCACTCAAGGGCCAGAGTTTGTCAAGCCCAGTACCAGGAATCAGAAAGCATTGCATTTAATCTGCATAGCACCCATCTTCAAATATCTCCAAGCCCCTCCTAAATGACAGAAACTACCATTTATTTAATACTTTGTACCATATTAAGCCTGTCCCAGGCACCTGTTAGAATAATTTCAATAACAAAAGGATGAAGTAGGGGTTGTTATTAATCCCATTTGCAAAGGAGGAACCTAGACATAAAGGGTTACATCAGGGCCCCTGCTTCTAGAGCTGAAAAGTGAGGGCACAGAATACATCACCTCATTAAATCTACAGCCTTCTATGATAAGCTGGGCCATGTGAAGATGCACCTTTAAATCATTAAGCATGAGACAAATGGCAGTCAAATTATGATGAATTGCCCTTGCTTTAACAGAGGAGGAGGCAGAAACTAAAGTAGAATTGCAAGACCTGCCCAGCAAGTACATCTGTAGTTACTAATAAAACCCCTCCCCTTGATTCTGCAGAAGGTCATTATGACACTGTCTTCCAATTAAGTCCCTGCCACCCTCAAGTCAAAACAGTAACTTGGAAAATTGTTTCTTTAGGGCATTTCTTTGTCTTTGGGGTCCTCTTTAGGGCTGCCTGTCACCCTCAGGGACTCCTAACCCTAGAGGTCAATTTATATAGTTCTGCTGGTGCAACAGAGGATTACACTGCAGGGAGCAGTGATCATTAATCTATTAATCAAGGCTGCCAATGCAGACATATCTATCTTATTAATAAATTGTCAAAACACCTAAGAATTGGCAACTCAACTAAGTTGGGTTTGATGAGAAGCCAAATTGACAAGCTCCTCCCTCCACACGCAGGCTGATTTTTCACCAACTCTATGTAGGAAGCTATAAAAATATCACTCAAAGATAACTGCCCCTTAGCTGTACATCAGCAAATTTCGGAGAACTTCTCCCAACCGCTGCACTGCTATTTTCCTGCAAGCCTCCCACTCACTGTAAACCACAGCTGCCTTCCACTTCTGGAAATTAGTTGGCAGCCCAAACTGGATACGTCTCACACCAAAAGGCAAATAAATTCAGGAATTCTCAGAGCAGCTATCAAGAGAATTTTAGAATGAACTCCTCTGGCATATTTCCCTGACTCTTTAGGTTTCTATCTGCATAAAATGCTCAGTTGTCATAATTATTATCCCACTATAATTTATTAATAATGATTACATGAGTACCATATTTCCTCAGTTCTAACACATTTTTTCACATTTCACTTTTTATGTTTTACATTTTCTCAAATCAGGAAGCTTCTTGCCTTTTAAGATTGAATAAAATACTATAATAACTTTTTTTTAAAATATATTTTATTGATTTTTTACAGAGAGGAAGGGAGAGAGATAGAGAGTTAGAAACATCGATCAGCTGCCTCCTGCACATCTCCTACTGGGGATGTGCCTGCAACCCAGGTATATGCCCTTGACCGGAATCGAACCTAGGACCTTTCAGTCTGCAGGCCGACGCTCTATCCACTGAGCCAAACCGGTTTTGGCTATAATAACTTTTTAATATAGTGCTGTGGCTGCTTCTTTTTTCCCTGAAAAAAATCAATGATGCATATTAAATTTATGGCATTTTGAAATCAAGAAAATGTGGTAAAAACTTGTTGCCGAAACCGGTTTGGCTCAGTGGATAGAGCGTCGGCCTGCAGACTGAAAGGTCCTAGGTTCGATTCCGGTCAAGGGCATATACCTGGGTTGCAGGCACATCCCCAGTAGGAGATGTGCAGGAGGCAGCTGATCGATGTTTCTAACTCTCTATCTCTCTCCCTTCCTCTCTGTAAAAAATCAATAAAATATATTTAACAAAAAAAAAAACTTGTACATGTAATAGTTAAGATTCCCTTATTGCAATCAATAGACTCCAACTCTGGCTCACTCAAGTTAATAGAGAATTTAGTGGGGCATGAATTTCCCTAGAATTGCTGGGAGCACTGGAAGCCCACCTCCAGTTAGAAGAGCAAACTGCTTACTGGGTAGAGGAGCTGCTTCCCTGTCTCATGAAGGAGCTGCCATGGATCAGATGATTAACTGCCTGGCGTCGTCTTTGTTCCACCTTTGTCCTGTGCTGAGGATTCAACTCCAGACGAGCCCACGTGGCTGAGTCAGGTTCTGTGGCCACACTGGCGGAAGAAGAAATGATCTCATGGAAGAGCCTGCATTGGCCTCCAGGATAGCTATGACTGTCATCACTGGACGGCAGAAATCCTAATTCATTGCTCCTGGGAGACCAAGGAATGGGAGAGAGAGAATCCCAAAAAGGAAATCATGGCATAGTTAAAAGGAGGGTACCTAAGTGGCTAGAGTATCCACAACTTGGATATTGAGATCGCTTTCTTATCACCTGCAGCATTTGGTTAGGTTAGATTCCCAATAACCCAGTGAGATAAAAATGATCAGCATTATCAATACCTTGTATAGTGTAAAATATTTTATGAATCAGTATGTTAATTGTGTTAGTTTTTCTGCCATTACCAAGCGCCACGTCATAACTAGATCTATGGAAGCTACTTAAGTCTATAATAGAGTGTGAGGGAAAATGTTTCTGGGTCCACTAAGGAAAAAACCTGCATCAATTTCATCCCAATGTCAATGGCAAAGAAAAGCATCTGGTCCGAAGTGTTGTACTTGAACAAGCAGGCTGTGACTCCAAAGCCTATGATAATATTAAACAATGACAACAATAAACTGCTTAAGAAATCTGTCACCTTAAGATCAGAGAATTCAAAAATAGCTATGTAGTGTGTAGATGTGATTAGTCCTGTGGATTTTATTAAAACATTACCTGAAAGTCAATTCTATACAGTGTTCTTGTGGCCTCAATATTGTTATTAATTTTCTCTTCTCAATAATTATTTTATAAAATTAGAAATATGGATTTGACTCAACTAGGCACCAATCCCCGAAACCGTACCTCCCTTCAGTAAAAAAAAAAATAACCACTTGGAAACCTGGAAAATAAAGCGAATTTTATCAGACCTTCATCAGTCTGCTCGACAGTCCTCTGCAGGCCCTGCACCTCACTGAGCAGTTCTGTGTGAGCACTTGTTCCTTCTGAAACCCGTGCTCTGGGGTGGCAGGCAAGTACTCATATCTGCTTGGCCAGGTCTAATTTTCTTCCTAAGTAGTGCTGATCCTAATTGCCCACATTGGCTGATGGAACCCAGCAAGTGGTTCATGTTGCAGCTGGCCTCTCAAAACAGGCCCCTGATACTAAACTTATTCTGAAGATCAGCGTGAATATTTATACTTCTTTCTACTGAAGTAAATTGGGCTGTGCAGACAAGTCATAACTGAGTTAAATGGCACAATCATCTTGTACTATCCATGACAGGACTCTCAAGAAAGCACTTTGGTAATGATAATTAATGAAATAATAACCGAAGTATTCCTCATGTAGATCAATAAACTGAGATGCACAGTACTGCAGTATGTAATACAATATATCAGCGTGCATATAAAGTTCAGGTGGCTGTATCTACATTGCAAGATCTCATTTTCACATCCAGTTTTGGCTACATGGGCCTATTCTGTCAAGTTTTTTCTTTTCTTTTCTTTTCTTTTTGCAAGCCAATACAAATGTCTAAATAAACTTCGAAGCTCCAAATTCAAGTTAATGTAAAACTGGTATTGACTTAGATGGTTTTAAGAGTTTAAATGAAATATATAAGAACAGAGTTTAGAAGCAAGCCATTTTTGTTGTTCAAAAAAGTAATATTAACCCAACTTTTCTAGCTTAAGTTAATACTGTTCAGCTAATCCCTCATTAGACAGAGTTCATACTCTAAATTTAATAACCATTATGATGTAAAGGCTGACTCATTATTAATCAATAATATTCTGCTCACACATTAATATGTGAATAATATTTAGAAACTTTTTCTTCTGTGTGAAATGTTTATGATAATTATAAGCAATTATTTGCTATCAGGTAGAACAGAGCAGATAAATAATTTTTAAATGCTGATAAAGGCCTCAAAAGCTGATGCCTTCACTTTATCCTGGAATGCTTACAGAACTGTTTTGTAAGCAACCGGGTAATTCCAAAACTTTAGGAAGCATGTGATTTTCCAAGAGAGCTGGTTAAAGTACAAATTCTGGGACTCTACCCAAAAAACTACAACTTAATATCTCTGAGCTATAGGAGCCCAGAAATTTTCATCTTAAATAATGATCCCAACTGATTCTGATGCATTAGGGTAAGTTCTGTGAGTAAGTTCGTGGATTTATTCTTGAGCTGCCCATTTATTCTAGTCAAATTTTGGGAGACAATCAATTCTAAAATGTTCCAAAATTATAGTCATAAAATTATGGATAAAATTAATATGCAACATGTGTGAAGGAGTAGAAAAAGAGGAGTTTGAGAGAATTAATTGTTCTTTCTCAAAGAACATGAGACTAACATAATTTTAAAAAGAATAAAACACTTTTCAAACAGAAAGATCTTGCTTCTATTTTTAGTTTAAAAATCTTAGTTTTATTTGGGGTTGGGGAAGAGTATTCTGCCTACCAAAAGATCACAGAGAAATGAGACAGTCAAGTAATAATTGGTATAACAATATATAAACCAGGATGAAGTGCATGAAAAAGGGTAGATTTGCAATAAATATTTGTTGAATAAACAATTTTAAAGACCTTAATTAGTGAAAAATCATAGTATCTCATATAAAGAAATATATTTTGCATACATTAGGATTTTCTATTTAACAAAGTTTTTTTTAAACATAATTCTGGGGTTCATTCTATAAAACCGTATTAACATTGGTAGCTAAAAGGTGCCATCCTCTTTCTAATTTCCTGGCCATTGTACATATTGTTATCACTGCCTGGAACCTCCTATCTCCTGTTCATCCTCAAGACAAAGCTCAAGTCATTCTATCAGGAAGATAGGTTCTCACAGCTCACTGTGATAACTTTCCTTGCATTGTATTACCACCTGCTAATTGTCTACCTTCTAAGTCCCCGAGTTCAAGTACCATGTTTTTCCTATTCACCACTGTATCCTGAGCACTGTGCCTGGCACCTAGTAAGTGCTCAGCAAATATTTACTGGATAATGTTGAATAACTGAGGGTAAACAAGTTACTGTCATAGTTCCCCAGAAACTCAAGTCTCTTCTTGCCTTCCAGCAATAAGAAGTATATTCTGTATTTGTATTTCTGGTCTTTAAATTTTCTGAAACTTACAATCTTTGTCTTCACTCCTAAATGGCAAGAGTGGTTCTTTTGCATTTTTTCCCTATGGGTGACACAATGCAGGGGTTTTTACAACCACACACAGTAACATGTTGCACAGCTAATGCTATCTGCAATCAAAAGGCCTGTGATCAGAGCATCAAGACAAACAGCTGTCCTAACATTTAAAAGACACTCTATATTTACTTTCCAGCTTCTTAATTATAAAATCAATGGAGTGTTAATGTTCTAAGCATTAGCTTCCTCACTGGGAATTCCAAAACCCTTCTTTTTGAGGCATAAATTTATAAGTTGCTCACTTTCCCAATTTGTCAGAATAATTTCCATTAGAAAATATGAATATTTAATGAAAAGAAAACTGGTACAAGCCACTTCTCGTAAGTATCTAATGACTTACTGGAATAAGTGAAATATATTAGTGAATTATCTCATTAACGATTTCCATCATGTAACAATCATCTGCAGATGTTTTTGAATATTGTCCCTTGCTTTGTTTAGGAACTGGGTTTTTATTGGGATGTGTTTATTTGGTTGTGGGTTTTTGCTTTTTTATTGGGCAATAAAGGACATCAGGGATATACAAGGTGTTTCTCTGGATGAAAATCATTGCAAAAACATTTTAAAGTTTTCTGAAATACCTGTTGTGCTGTTTCTTCCCACCAGACCCCACTGTAAATGAAATTATATGTATATAAATGTTAATGTACTAATTTAAATATGATTATGTAACTTACATTTTACAGCTTGAAAAAGTGCCTTCACATATTTTATCTCATTGACCCTCAGTGGAGGTTATTGTTATTCCCTGTTTACAAAAGAATCAACAGAGCACTGGAGAGGTAACATGCTTGCCAGGGCCAAGACTCAATCCAAGACTTACTGTTTAGTCTCTTTCCTCTACTCAAAATGTTCCTGGTATCCGGTACACCTTTAAAAGATTTGATTTTACAAAATCTCTAATTTCAACTTGATTATATTATTTGCCTCTTTCTTGTTCAACTCGGAATGCTTGGTACTCTAATCAGAGAATTTGATCTTCTTGTCCAGGATAGATGTACATTAACCCTAAATCAGTCTGGTTTCACACACAAAACATTAAAAAAAATCCCTTAGTGGAAGGAAATGGGGGAATCACAGACAGAGAGGAAAGATGAAGTGTAAATGGTGCAGGGTACCAGAAAGTTTATGTTTGGTTTCAGAAGCTTCTCATTTCTTTGATTAATGTTAGAGTGACTAATTTGTGCAAAATACTACCTAGAAACTTTTCACTCTTCATAACGGAGTATTGGTTAGTTTGTTACAGCCAGTACTAGTTTGTTAAAAGTAGTATTAGTTTGTTACAGCTAGTTTGCTATAGCTCCTATTAAAGCTAGTATTACATTGTTACAGCTGGTTTGCTGTAATTAAACTGTAGTGGTTAGTCTGTAATTGCTGCAACAAACTCCCAACACTTCATTAGCTGTTCACAGTAAAAGTTTATTGCTGGCTCACCTAAATCCCAAATCAGTGTTTGTAATCTGCAGGCATTTCTCTTGCACATGGAGATTTAGAGATCTAGATTACTTCCCTCCTGAGCAACACTGGTCACAACTTATGGACTAGAACCCAATCACAGGATCACACCTATAGCATTGGAGGTTGGGAAATGTAGTCTGATTATGTTACCAGAAAACAAAACAAAACAGATATGATGAACAGTTTGGAAGTCTCTACTATAAGCTTTGCAGTCAAATAAACCTTGATTTGAATCCTGGCTCCACAATTGACTAACTATATGATCAGGGACAGGTAACTTAAATTCTCTGAGTTTCTGCATTTGAAAGATGAGGATTATAGTATCTCTATATGGTTGGCTGTGGGGATAGTAATATAATAATATTAACAAACTTCCAACATTTCTTATGTGCCAGGTAAAATCCCCAGCTCTTTCCACATTATCTTATAAAATTTTCACAATTCACCTATAAACTAGGGGCTATTATCATCATCTCTATCCTTGTAGTGTGTACAGCAGTGATGGCGAACCTTTTGAGCTCGGCGTGTCAGCATTTTGAAAAACCCTAACTTAACTCTGGTGCCGTGTCACATATAGAAATTTTTTGATATTTGCAACCATAGGAAAACAAAGATTTATATTTTTGATATTTATTTTATATATTTAAATGCCATTTAACAAAGAAAAATCAACCAAAAAAAATGAGTTCGCGTGTCACCTCTGACATGCGTGTCATAGGTTCGCCATCACTGGTATAGAGTAAAAAAAAAAAAAATAGCCAAAAATTGTTCATTCTTCCCTCTACCCATACCCCATTCTACGTGATTTTGCAGTGATTCTCCCACCCCGTGAATCTGGCCTCACCTTGGAACTTGCTTCAGCCGAGAGAAGGTGACCAAGGCTAGCAAATCTGAGCCTAGACTACTAGCTGTATGGAACCACTACCATCACCTGCTGAGAGTCCAGGCTTGCATGGTGGGCGATAAGAGATCATGTGCGGAAGAGCTGTCTTGGGTGAGGCTCTTCTAGGCTGATCATCCTTCCAGCCGACTTACCAGCTCACCACAGACACATGAACTAGCCGAAAGGAAACCAACCTAACCTGGTCCAGACCAGAAGAACCACCTAGTCAACCCACAGACTCATAAGTTTGACAATTCCTATTTTAATTTGCTTTGATATAGATACACACTATTATTTGTATTAATAATAGTTACACACTATTATTTGTGTTAATAAATAACTAATACTTGAGTTGCACAAGGTGGTATTACCAGCTTAGCATCAGCTATCTAGTTAAGCTATAGAGTCGGGAGTAGAACTGTAATCTGTGAAATCTAAAACCTATATCCTTACCTACTATAAAATGTTAAGATAGTTATCTGATCAAATTGGCTGAAGTGTTCAATAAACAAAAGCCATTAATACTGTGCTCTATTAAACTCCATAACACAGGGCAAACAAATCTTTGCCTTGTTGATATCAGTTGCTCACAGTTGTTTCTCCAAAACTAGCTCTGTCCTGACATACAATGTCTTCTGTAAAGATTTATTAAATGAATTACTGAAAGTTGGCTCCTCAGTTGCCCTTGAGTAGCCGAGAGTCTAAAAGGGAAGATAAAAAACAGACATAAATAATGGCAATATAAGATGGAAAGGGTTAAGTGCATCCTAGGAATTCAGAAGTAGAAATTTCTTACTGCAAGAGAGGTAGTAAAATATTTAACTAAGATGATGATGCTTGATTGTATCTTCAGTGCATGGACTTCGAACATATGAATATTATGAGCAAGGGACCTTCCAGACATGGGGACATCAAGAACAACCCATAAAAGTTAGAAATAATACTAGGAGCACAAGGAAACAGTGAATAATAGCTTCCATTGGATGAAAAATAAATTCAGTCTACTTCATGACTCAGAGACTTGATGCAATCAAATCCCCCAACCCTGCCTCATAGACTCACAATTGACTGGTTCTAACTCCTGTCACTCAACTCATCTCTTCCTTATTCATTCATTGAGTCTTACTTTCATTCATTTATTCATTCTTTCAACAAACATTACTTATCGAAGAACACAGCAAGGCACCATTTCAAAAGATTACAAGAACGAATGCACTTCATTCACTCATTTTAAAAGAGTATAAAATTTTGAAAGGCAAGGACGACCACTTTTCCTCTTTCTCATTTCTGAAAGCACCTGTCACAAAACAGTGCTCAAATGCAAGCTGGACATACAAATACACAAAAATACTAGCTGGTTTTATTTTTTTTAAATATATTTTATTAATTTTTTACAGAGAGGAAGGGAGAGGGATAGAGAGTTAGAAACATCGATGAGAGAGAAACATCGATCAGCTGCCTCCTACACACCTCCTACTGGGGGTGTGCCCGCAACCAAGGTACATGCCCTTGACTGGAATCAAACCTGGGGCCCTTCAGTCTGCAGGCTGACGCTCTATCCACTGAGCCAAACTGGTCAGGGCACTAGCTGGTTTTAAATCAATTTAAAAATTAAGAGAAAACCAGCCCTGTTTACAAAAAGTTGCTCAATGAATGTTACTTCTATAGAGCTTAATTGTATTTCTCATTAAATAAATCCACATATTATGCCCACTTACTGTGCTGGGCATTAGGTACAGGAAGTTGTCTAAGACATGATCCTTGCCCTCGAGAAGTAAGTACCAGGGACTGTTCTAGGCTCTGAGGGTCCAAAGGTAAAGGACACAGATAAGGTCCTTGTACTCATAGAGCTTCCAGACCAGAAAAGAGGTATGTACAATAAAGAAAAATACAATTTGAGATAATTCCCAAAGGTATACATGCTGGATGATAATAAAACAATGTAATATGACAAAAAGCTACTGAGTTTAATCTCTTTAAATAGGGGCTCAGGAAAGACTTTCTGAAGAACTGACACACAAACTGAGAACAGCTGGACAAAAAGGGATCTGCCATTGGACACTGTGAGTGGCTTAAGTCTAGAATAAACTTGAACACTACACATACAGCTAACTATTTTAAGTGAGGTAAATACTTTAAAAAGAACTTTAAAAGGAGATATTGGCATACTGACCACTCTGATTAAAGTTCAAAGGTACCCACAGATCAGAGTGAGCATGCCTGTGTAGAGTATGAATTTGCCTTCTCTGTTAACCACAAATTATCATTGGCTGTCAACCATGAATTGGAGGACACCCCTACCTGCCTTGGCTTCCTCTCTTACTATCTGTCATGCTGTCAAGTTCTTGGCACCCCTGGATGCCTGTGCTAAAATGGCAATCTTAACCACTGCAAACCACCTGCCCATTCCACCCACCACATGTCAGTCCCTGACCAGAAACTCTTCAGCACCTCAGTGCCATCTGCCAGCATGTTTTTATTCATGAGCGTAAGGTGTGTGCTCGTCCTCCTGCCAAAGCAAATTGTTTGTGGTTATTACCCCAAGAAAAAAATGTGTTGATCAACACAAGTGAAACAAACTTCATTTAGGAGTTCTGTACTAAATGCCTACTGAGATATAATTGAAAATTTTATGTTATCCATGAAAAATTGTCTATACAGATCTATCTATCTACCTCTGCCTATAACAAGGACACAGAGACACCTGCTTTCCTTGTCAGACACATTTCTAACTCTCAACCACCCTCCTAGGTCACTGATCTAAAGCTTAGAGTGAAATAAAGGTGGCTCTGTTCCTATGTGAGTTCCCTAATTGCTTTTTCTAAGAAATTGGTCTAGGTGTCTAGTTAAAGCCTGGGGCCAAAAAGCCAATGATTTCATTAAAGAAAGACACAGCCAAATCAAAGCAAGATACTGCTATCTTCCCAGAACCCTTAGATTAGATATTCTTTCTACTCATTTCCATAAATGGTTATGCTTTTTCTATCATAGACTTTATGACACCTGATTATTATAGTTTATTTGAGGGTCTATCTTTTCCCTTACAGTACAAAGTCAGTAAGAATAACCATTGTACTGATCTTGTTCACATTATCTTCAATGTCTAGCCCGTGTCTAGAACAGTATTAATAATTTATTGAATTAATAAATGAAGCAATTCCACAGAAACACTTTCTCAATCTAAAACAAATTCAAGCAATGAGTCTAGTGTTCTTAAATTCTTCCTGCCAATCACAACCTGGGCCACCTTATACCACACTCTCTATGTAAGAACATGGGCTGCATCATGGTACAGCAGAAAGCTCTTAAAGAAAATTCACTGCAGATGCATGTACAATGTATGTGCTGTCAGCGCATAGCCATAAAGTTTAGGAAATGGCAAAAAAGAAAACTATATGCAACAGCAGAAATGTGTCTTACTGCTCCATTCACAGTGATATTCCCCAGGAGTTATGTTCAGGTCTAGCTTTCCAGGGGCCAAGCATCTTTCTTAATGCCACAGTCCCCACAGAGTGTACAGACCTCCACTGTATTTAGAGGATTTATTAGGTATCTTGGAATCCATGCAGTTGTGCAGGTTTGGAATGACCTAATCCTGGGGGCACTACTCACTTTGTAGATGTCACATATTTCTGCACCTACAAGGACGATGTGAAGACAGATGTGAGTAGAGCCTTATCTAACAAAAACAGTACTATTTCAATTTTCCAACAGATAGGACTTGAGCCACCCATTGAATACACCACAGATATCCTTTCAATAAATGCCTTTTGGCTTTAATTGGGCCAAGTCAGTTCTTTTTATTTCAACTGAAGAATTCCACCTGCTTCATAAAGCATCATCATTAACTATTTAATGCAGCTTCCAGTAACAAATAACTTCAGTTTTTCCAAATGGCCTCCAACAACAGCAAGCCCTATTCAATTTAGCAGCAGCAACAATAGTGCTGTTAATATTAAAAATAATTCTATCTTGTATTTGTACATTTTACATACAATGATCTCATATAAGATTTATAACAACTTTGAGAGCTAGGTACTCTCAAAGGTTATCTCCATTGTATAGATGAGGACACTAAGGCTGGCTGAGGTCAAATAACTTTCCCAAGAGCCAGAGCCAGTATGCGGTAGAGGTGTGATTATCATCTGACATCCAGCATCCTCTCCCTGCACCAACAAGCCTTTTATCTGAGACCTAAGAGCCACCTCAGCCTACAAAGAGAGTAGGGATCACACACACAATCACCTGTATCCTCAATGTTGATATGATTGTCCCTGATAATCACCAGGTTACCAGGCAACCAGCTGTAAGATGAATAGCACATTGGGAAGATGAAATGATTGGGAAGAGAATTAATTGATCCATTTTACTTTCAGAAATATGCCTCAGAACCTGTTCTCTGCCATTAGCTTTCTTTCGGTAATGAGATACATACTCGAATTTTTTCAAAACCTTAGCAGATTATATTCCACCAATATTTTCATTATTTCAATGACATCAAAGCTTGCAATATAAAGACCAATTGGGGATAGATTTGATGTGAATGCTTATACTGAAAAATCTATCTGAATTTTTGTAAATAATAACTACATTCTACCTAGCACCACTGAATTTTTTCTCAGTATTTCATAAAAGATGTTGGTTAAAATAAAACCAATTGGTTCTGACTGGGTGGCTTAGTTGGTTGGAGTGTTGTCTCATACATCAAAAGATTGTGGGTTCAATTCCAGGTCAAGGGCACATACCTAGGTTTCGGGTTCAATCCCCAATCAGGGCGAGTATGGCAGTCAACCAATCGATGTGTCTCTCTCACATCTCTCTCTCCCTTCCTCTCTCTAAAATCAATAAATATATCCTCAGGTGAGGATTAAAAACATTAAGTCAATTTACTTATCATCACACCCCCATATAGAAGGCATAGGATTTTTTGTGATTGGGTTGACACATCAACTTGTTAATATCCAGTTAAAAGTTATTTTACCCAGAACTTGTTCCTTTCTTTGTGCTCTTACCTAGACTTTTAAAATCTCCTCCTTCCATATTTCATCCCACAAGTTCAGTCTGTCTATTCAAAAATGCAATTGTCCACAATTTCCCTTTTACCTGAAACTACATAAACAAACACACTTACACATACATATATCCCTCACTCGGAAAAACCATCCATTTATTTCAGATTCCATATTTTGAGTGTATTGATTACTCATTAAAATCATTTGAAATTAATATCTTGCAGAAGAAAAAGGAAAGCAGACACAAATGGACCATTTATTTGGAATACTTATCAATAGTAATCAGTAAGTATGCATAACATTCATCCTAAAGTAACTGGAAACGTGCATGTAAGCTCTAAATGAAAACATAAGCAGTGATTTAAGCAGATATATGGAGTGTATCAGGCAATCAGGAAAATTACAAATGTATCATAAGTTATCAATTCTCACCCCTTGCTTTGTTTGACACACACAGTGTTTAAAAATAATCAAATCTAAAGAAAGAGATCAAGAGAAATCACTTTAAATTTTGAAATTTCAGTTTTTCTTGGAAATTGAAAGATCTCATACTATTAGACAGAAATCCCTCCGTGGTAATAACCAGCCAAGGCTGCGTAGAAGCTGCTCCCATTAGCAGACAGGGCAGGCTCCCCATGCCTCCCCGTCACATTCCCAATCTAGCCCACTTCATTCCTTCTTCTTACCTGCCTGGTCTGTATAGACATGTGATTTTTCAGCCCCTAGTCTAGCTCCTCCTACCAATACTTATTTTCAAAACTCTTCCTGTATCCCCCATACCTTGAAACCTTGATATCAGCTTTAATACTCTCTCTCTCCCTCAATGCCTGTGTCTAGGGTCACCATATCCTTTCCCGTCCACCTCTAAAATGTCTCTCTATTTCTGCCCTTCCCTTCACTCCAAATGCCCCCACCAGTTTTATCACTATGGCTCATCAGACCTGCTCTCACTGACTACTAACCAAACATGTGACTTCCAGCTTCCTCTGCATCCTCCAACCTATTTCTTCAGTGTCCTAATTATGTGATTCTGTTGCCTAAAACTTTGTTTCCACAACTACTTTTTAAAAAATCCAAACACTGTACCATGGCTTTTTTAATTCTTCCGTGATCTCTCTATCTCTCCCTGTAATGCACCTGCCAATATCACCCCCCATTTCAACACACCGATGCGGAAGAGGGCCCTCACCTGACCATGCCATCACTCTGATCTCAGACTTCAGCCTCCAGAATTGTGAGCAATAAATGTCTATTGTTTATAAGCCACCCAATCTGTGGTATTTTATTATAGCAATTGAAATGGACTAAGACACACGTTAAACTGCAAAGCAATTTTAAAAGAAGATAAAGGAGCCTAATTAAGAAGCTAAATCTCTTCCTTGAGCATCTTCTCAAGGACCCAGAAATTCTACTTCTAAGAATTTATCTAAAATATAATTAGGAGGAGCGATATTATTTATGTAGCAAAAGGGGCAACCATAATGCCTAGCAAATGTTACACATTAAATAAGTTAAGGTATACCTATATGATTAAAATGCTGCACAGCCACTGAAAATCATGAAGAGCTATTCTTGACATGTTGTTGAGTAAAAAAATTACAAAATATAATTGTATGGAAATTATTTTAAAGTATATTATATATTCATATATATACATGTGTATATATGTTTATATATATGTAAATGTTTATGTGCATATATGTGTTTGTATGTCCTTGTATATAGGAAAAAAGACTAGAAGAATATCACAAATGTTTATTTCTGAATGGCAGAATTACCAGTAATTTTCTTCTGCACATTTCTCTGACATTCACAATTTTTTAAAAAATGAACATGATTTCCTTTTGTATCAGAAAAGAAAAATTAATAAATATCAATTAAATTCTTAATAAATACTTTAGTTACGAAAAGAGAAAAAATTCTCAGTGTAATCCAAAGACAATTGACATCACTTTGATCAGGGTGGGGTGGGAGTTAGAAGTGGTTCTTGGAGGGAGGCTTCCAAGCCCTAACTGAGCCTACAGTGGATTGGGAATGTTAGTGAAGGGCAAGTGTAGACAAACAGAACACACTGGCTTAGCTAAAAGAGTTTCATTAGGTGTTTTCCTTCTGTGTCCTGCACTATCTGCAGGGTCTGAGAGAAGCTGTGGCCACTCTGCCCAGCAAAAGAGTGACAGATGTAAGGGATCACTGGGGACCTCTGGATTATAGGAAAAACAAACCTGCTGAAGGAAACCCGTGAAACTGCCATAAAAGGATGTCACACAAGGGTCTGAGTCAGCTCCCCTGATATTGTCTTTAAAAGAAAGGAGATTAAGTCTTTCAAATGCATACAACCAATGGCTTTGTGCTCTTACTCCACAAACAGATGTGGAATTCCAGAGGCTGACCTTCTTGCACACACACCTGTAAGCCTGACACTGCTTTAAATCTTGGCTCTAGTGCCTTTGGCTCCTCACTTAACTTCCCAGGACTTCTCATTCTGACATCTGGAAAAAGACAGTAACTATCCTATCCTTGCTACCAGGGAGATTATGTAGCAAGGTGGAAAAATCGCTGCAAAAGGCAGAGCTCTCTGAAACCTTGTCAACATTCTGGGCTCTGTAAGTAGGGCTTTCTTCAGAGCACATCTTTGAGCTAATGGTCTTCTGCTCACAGAATGACTAAGGAAAGCCACAGGTCCAAGTGTCAGCTGAAGTCCTTGGTTGCTGTATTTTGAATATTTTGAATATTTTATGATAAATGGGATTTATTGGAAAGTTACCAGAGTAGGAGAGAGAGGAGGATGGCTGGGGCAATAGGCTTCAAAAGGAGCAGGGAGTATATTAAGTCTGGAGTTCCAAGAAGGATGACAACTGCCTTGAAACCACGAGGTGAAGCTCATTTCGCTGCTGCTGCGAATGCCACCACCACTGCTGCTGCAATAAATCATCCCCAGCATTCCCTCTTGTCCTTGGGTCATTCACTCAAGTTACAACGCTCCAGGTGGCAGAGCATAGATCATGTAGCTCTGATGATTTCACAAAGGCAAGAAGAGGGAGAACCTGGCCTCCTTAAAACTTAGAAAGTGGTTCCTTAGAATTACCCTGTCAACAGGCCCAAACAAAGTGAGAAAAGATAATCCCTCTTAAACTGGTGTGTCACTCAAAACCACAAAAAGCCAAACTAAGAGTCTAGGCCATCCATTCAACTGAAGAAGATATCATGACAAAAATCAGTGTTGTGTTAGAGGATGTTTCAATGACTTCTGACTTCGACCAGCTTTTCTGGTCTGATTTCATTACTGCCCTATAAAACCCAGGCTACGTGCAGCAGTATCTCCTGAAGACTTTGCTCCACTCTGCAACTTGACTTTAAAAGTGCCCCTGCCCAGAGCACAGTCTCTCTACAGACTCTTTTACTGCATAAAAAGGCACCCATCCTTTAGGACCCAACTCAAAAGCCAACTCCCCCATAATGCTGCCCTGGCCATTCCTATCTAGGTGGTTTTCTATCTCCTCTGAACTCCTCTAAGACGTCCTGTCTATAACCTTCTGAAGGCTGTGAGCCATGTGGTTCAGCCCAAGAGTGAGGCTACATCTGAAAAAGTACAGCCCCAATAGGCAGAAAACTCTTTTATACCCTACTTCTATGAAGCCCTCTAACACCTCTCACCTTTTCCATCATGAAATATCTGCTCCTTTACCTAGGCACTTTATTTCCTGCTTTCCTCTGACCTTAAAACAATGAACGGCCAGATATTTCTCCAGCAAAAATAGGTTTATTTGGGAACACAACTAATTGCAGTTCAGGTCTAATGGTGAACCCTGGGCAAGTCCCAGGAAACAAAGAAGCCGCTCTTTCATAAAAGACACCAGAACTATGGGAGGGCCTTCTAACAAAGAATTCTTCTCAAAGAACTAAACAGAGTTCTTCCTGTTGGGCTCCACCTTAGATGTAGGGTGTGAGAGCGCCCCCTATAGGCCGTCCAACTCCAATCATGGTTGTAGTCTCTAATTTTCACTGCCTCTCTCCCATCTTTATTATGTAAATAAGACCAACTTTTCCTGCAAATCTTTCTTTGTCCTTCTCTATACATTTTCTGATTTTGCACCTCCTCCCTTCCTCCTCCTCTCCTCTCTCTCTCTCTCTCTCTCTCTCTCTCTCTCTCTCTCTCACACACACACACACATACACACACACACCTAGAAACTGTCTGGCAGAGGCAGACTCTCCAAGGAACAAAAGGAAGAAAATTAAGGTAGCGATAACAGGAAGCTATATGAAAGGTGAGGAGGTGTTAAGAGCCACTGCCAGGTAAATTTGACCCTGCCACACATCTATTACACATTTGAAAAATTACCTTGAATGAAAGTTATTTGTGCACATTCTTCCCAACTGAATTTCAAGATTTTCAAGGGCAGACACCAGGACTCATCAATTTCTTTTCCCCTCACAAAACTTAGCACAGCACCTGATACATAGCAACCACTCAATATATATGTAATGAATAAGCACATTAATTAGTTAAATAATTAACAATGATCAGCAGGTCACCAGTGGCCATGGTTGCGCTCTCCAATGGCATGCAGAGAAGCAAATTAATGACTTCCTAGCTCTTGCTCCCCAGAAGTTCTATTTCTGCCATATCTGTATAGCTATCGTTAATAATAACTTCAAATAAATGAATCTATCTGAGAGATGGGCTTACTACTAGGAGCCCAAAACCCATTTTTATTTTTCACTGAAAGAAGGGCATATACAACTCACACAGTACACACTTTTTAAAATGAACTTGAATTTCCGTGCCTTTGGCAGTAGCTTTTAGAAGCAACAGAGTGAATGGCTAGAAGATTCAAAAGGGGGTGGAGGCTGAGGGCCAGCTGGAAGGTTACTGGCAGCAGGCCCCTCACTGGAAGGTGTATCACAGAACCCAAGGTTCCCATCACCTAGAGTTTAAAAGCTCCAATAAGAAATGATGATAGCCATTTCATTTGTATGATACTTTCTACTTTCCAAAGTCCATGATCCCGTTTAATCCTGTATGACTTATTTTACTCAGCATAATACCTTCTAAGCCTATCCATGTGGTTGCAAATGGTCAGATTTTATTCTTTTTTTATGGCCAAGTAATGTTCCATTGTATATTTGTACCACATCTTTCAGACTCATAGATACAGGGACCAAATTGATGGTTGCCAGATGAGAAAGGGGTTTGGGGGCTAAATGAAAAATGTGTAGGTATTAAGAAATAAAAATTGGCAGTTACAAAATACTCACGAGGATGTAAAAGTATAGAATAGGGAATATCCTATCTAATAAAAGAGAAACATGGTAATTAGCCGTACCTCCACTACCCTTCCCATTGGCTAATCAGGGTGATATGCAAATTAACTGCCAGCCAAGATGGCGGCCGGCAGCCAGGCAGCTTGAAG